>NC_044977.1:133482573-133765073 GCF_008728515.1 Papio anubis | reverse complement strand
ACTAAAAATACAAATATTACCTGGGCATGGTAGTCCATGTCTGTGGTCTCAGCTACTCAGGAGGCTGAGGCGGGAGAGTCACTTGAACCTGGGAGTCAGAGGTTGCAGTGAGCCAAGATGGCAACAACTGCACTCCAGCCTGAGTAACAGAGTGAGACTCTGTCTCAAAATATAAATAAATAAATAAATAAATAAATAAATAAATAAATAAATAAATGTTTTTCTTCATCTGGCCAAATCCTAAAGTTTTGGAGAAATAAAATAATTACATACAATTTCATTGCATATCATGCCTAGCATTCCTGTCTATTAAAATTAAATAACCTTAGATCTCTGAGTATTTTTTTTCATCTACATAAAAGTGCATGCACTTACACAAATAAAATTCATTAGAAGACTCATAATTTAGTATTTGGCCCACATTTGCCCAAAGATATACAAGCATGATTCCATAGGGCATATAAATATCACACTGTCTCCAGAATTATAGTTTATATAATGCTGAGGGTTCTCCTAATTCCTTCAAAGAAGAGCTTTTCTCTCATAAACTGAACCTCATTGGGAAATGGAGAGGCACTTTCCTAATCCTTTTTGTTAGTTCCACGGTTTTAGGGAAAACCTAGATTCACAAACATGTCCCTGAGTTCATCACTTTATTGGATGTGTAAAGTAAGATGGGTAAGATTCATTCATCAGTGTCTATCTCAAATCACTGTCCAACCAATCACAAGTTTAGATCAATGAGTAGTAATTAGAGAGGAGTGGAAGATGATGTTATAGTGACCACAGAAAGGCAAAGAAGTCCGAAACCAGTATGTAATGACAGGCCAGATTTTTTTATCATTATTTGAATTACTCTATAAATTACTAACTCTATTGAGTATTCATTCAAATCACTAACTCCATTGAGTAAGACATAGATATAAATTGCCATTATTTTTTAAAAACAGCAAACCTAGATTTTATTTTTTTGTTTAGCTATATAGTAAATGTTAAATTTGAACACCATATTTAGGAGAAAATCAATTCCACCAGATTAATTTTTCATCTTCAATGCAATCTATTTTTGTATTGAAAAGAAGGATAAATCTTTGTGTGTATTTCCAAGCAAATGTGCTTTAAATGTTTTGATGCTGAATTCACTGTATTTACTCTGATATTCAACTCACAGATCTGATTAATGGGATTTGAACAAGCAAGAAAACCCCCAAAATGTCACTGATTATTTTAACAACTAGTTAATGGTTTAAAATAACTGATGTGTAGCTGTAGTTTATGTAATTTATAATTAAAACAAAATTTCACTTCAAAATGTCTTAGAGTTGTTCAATTATATGTTAAAACTGAAACAAATATAAAAACTTCAATAAATATATTTTCTTCCAAGAAATGACACACTGTGACTTTTTTGTTATTGTTGAGTTTGATGTTTTTGCCTCTAAGGAGGTCAGCAATATGGAAACATAAAGGCCAATTTAATTTGTGCATCTGCGGCTGCCAAGTATTTTAATTCAGACAGCTGTGACTGAAGAGTTAATATTTTACTTGTCAAAATCCAAAAGAAGGCCAGTGAATCACTCTAATTCTCATTAAGAGGCTTTCCCCCAGTAGCACCCTAATTCAAAATAATGAAAGTAGAGACTGAGTGCGATTCTAATACCAGTTGAGACCTATCTTTTAATATTTCTCCAGTGATGGATTAGGGATCGGGGAAATTCATCTCAGATCATAGAGCCTAATTTAATAAGGGATCATTCCAAGAGTATTGCATTTTATAATAATGTCATTTAATGTGTCGTCTTCCATTTTTACTGTCCCATATGTATGCTTACACGATGGTGCCATAGGAACAAACTTTTAAAGAACCAGAATCATTTTTAGTTTTCATTTTCCTTAAGTAGGGGGCCCATCAATGAAAACATCCATTAGTACATTTATTATCACAAAATAAGGAAGTGAGGGAAATATCTGATTTGGAGGAAAACTTAATAGAACTGTAAGTAAATATTCAACTTTTTACAGAGTCTTCAGCATTGAAGAAGGTGAAAATGTTTAAGAGAAGGTTTAAATAAATCAAATTTTATTATCTGATATATTACAATAATACAAAAACCTGGTGACCTAGTAGCTTAAAACGTACAAAAAATAGCATTCTAAAAATCTAATCTTGCTTTCTCCTACTGCTCCTCATTTTCAACTGATTTACAATGCGAGTGAAGATTTAATAACTGCTTAGTAAAGACTAATTATTCATGGTGACTAACTTTAGGGAAATAATATGAAGGGCTATTTTTCCATAAATTGCATTCACCCAACGAGGAAAACAAATTGTCAGGAACAACATTATATGAAGTACTTAACTTTATTATTTTATATTAGCATCTAACTGTATTTAATCAACTTTGCTATTTTTATCTTGGCATTACAGTGAATGTGAAACACTTGGCAATTACTAGGGCACTAGTTACGCAGGTTCAGGTCAGAGCATCACAACCATATAAATGTCAATACATTGTTATTGGCTATAACTCCTACACCAGCAGCAGGAGTGCTGCTTAATCACAATTATGTTCTATAAAGCCTTTAGGACAGCTGGTGTTGTACCGTAATAAGAAAGTTTCCCTTCAAATATATTCTCTAGATTGGGTCTTTACCTTTAGATAATATCTTTAATAATGTCCTTTTCCATTCTGATGGCATTAGTTTAAACACATAAACTCTATGAATGTAAATTATACCATAGAAACATTACTGTGTGGTAATCTTTAATCTGAATATAGCCACTTTTCAAAAATAGAAATAATCTGCGTAGAAATGTAACACACTTTAAAATTCTTTTTAATGTTTTTGCCTCTGTGAATATTTTCCTGTATGTTTTGTAGTTCAGTTATTCTCAATGTATTACAAATGTTTCAAGTCTTTACTTGGATTTTAAAATAAATCTTGTTTTCTCATAGCCTTTGACTTTTTATTACTGCCTTGCCTAAATATACCTTCTTGCTATTTTTTCCCACCTATCTTCAGGACTTTCATTTCTGTTTTTCTTTTTTTACTGTATTACATTGTCTATTGTATCCTAAAATAATCCCCTAGGACCTGTTTCTTTATCCTTTACCACATTTTTTCTTTAACTGTCTTTATTTCTGCCCATTCAGTTTATGTTCTGTTATCCATTTCAGGTTATGTTTTCATCTTTTACTATTTCTTTTAAAAAATAATAAGTTCTCCTGTTGATAAGAATAATATAACATACATACAGGTTGATTCTTAGAATCTCTTTAAGGAAGCAATTTGCAGGAAAAATACCATGATATTTAAAATCATGTCAATCAATTTTTTAAAAAACGGGAAAAAAGTCCTGAATGTTATCAAGAATAATTAGAAGTGATTATCTGAGTCATACATGGAATGGTAGGAGTAGGGGTAAAAACAAAGAAATAAGACCTAAAACAAATGTTTAAAACTAAGTACACATTATTAAAAATCACTAAAAGTGATTTGGGGGCAATAATCAAATACAATTCTGTCACTTGCTTTTCGAAAATCTGATCATCCCATTTTATTTTAAAAACTAAATGTGACATAAAAATTATATTTAAAATGTTCTTGTTTTACCTGTTTTATTGTGAAATTATGTTCACATAAGCATTTCATGAAACCTGCTGGTTATTATGTGAAAATATTAATAATACAACATTCCCAGTCTTTACTATTAACAGATTAACATACTAAATCCACTTGGAAACTAGGAAACCTTTCTATGTGAACACAAAACGATCTTTCCATATACCATGATTAGGACTTTAGAAAATTAATGTTTTTTTAATTTACATCCAAAACACATGTGTTAAATAAATAAAGACCTAATAATTAAAAAGACAGTTTACATCTGAATCTGCTTGAAAAGTGAGGAGGGGGGCCAGGATTTTCACATGAAATTGAACAAATTGATATTTATATACAAATGTTCACAACAAAATTCATGTAGGATTAATCGAGGTGGCATGAGAAGGTAGCAACTTGTCACAATAGGAAAGACAGGACCAAAAGTGTACAGATATCTTAAACAAAGACATTCAGCACAGAACCAGACTGAAATCACAGAACTGTGCTCTTCATTCCAACTGAAAGAACCATACATATTCTATTCAATGCTTTCACAAAAATCCACTATATGTCATCATAGTCATTTTTGGCAGTTGTCTTATTAGCAAAAAAAAAAAAAAATTAGAAAAAAAGAAAGTAAAACTTAATTTACCAGGGTTTTTTTGTTTTTTGTTTTTTGTTTTTTGACTCAATAAAGCATACTATAAATGCCAAATTTTTCTTTTCAGCACCTTTGAAGCCAAGATCTGAAAAGTTTTTCTTATGAGAAAGTAAGGTCGAGTGGCAATGACACTGAAATCTACAAAGGAAAGATCTAGTGAACAGAGCAACTAATGGTTATTGTTCTCAGAAACTAAAGTCACCAAGCAAAAAATTATTCTAGAGAAGTTAATTGAATGCATTTAATGCAAAATTACCTCCAGAAAACTAATTAAGTTTTTAAAATATGATGATACATTACAAATTAGCATCTCCATTCAACCAAACTACTGATAAGCAATAGTCCCCCATGACTATACATTCTTAAGTTTCCCCCATACTCTATTCCATGGTGAAATAACTTTCCAATGCTAAGCTTACTTGGAAATTGTTAAATTTCAGAAGACTGTGATATAAGCTACTGATGTACAGGATTTTAGTTTGGCTCAGCTAAAGGAGAGAATTAAACTACTTTAGCATTACAGGCTTTTACTTAGTATTTGTATAGTATATTCACATCTGTTAACTCCTTTGAGCCTCACAATAACCCAGTAAGGTAGATACTATTATACCCACTCAAAGACATAGTTTTATAAATTTGCCAAAGATCACACATTTAGTAAGTGGCAGCATTGGGACTTCACAAGTCATCTTTTGACATTACTTGGTGCACTATTCTACTTCACATGATACAAAACTGAACTAAAAATTGGAGATATATAGTTTGTTCCCCAAAAAGAAATGTTTGTCTATTACAGTGTTACCTTTAAGAATGGACCCACCAAGGAAGCTAAGAACCTTGGTTAAAGATTAGAAGAATTGCTAACTAGAATAACCAGTTTAGAGAAGAACATAAATGACCTGATGGAACTGAAAAACCCAGCACGAGAACCTCATGAAGCACACACAAGTATCAATAGCCGAATCAATCAAGTGAAAGAAAGGATATCAGAGATTGAAGATCAACTTAATGAAATAAAGTATGAAGACAAGATTAGAGAGAAAAGAATGAAAAAGGACAAACAAAGGCTTCAAAAAATATGGTACTATGTAAAAAGACCAAACTTATGTCTGATTGGTGTACCTGAAAGTGATGGGGAAAATGGAACCAAGCTGGAAAACACTCTTCAGGATATTATCTAGGAGAACTTCTCCAACCTAGCAAGGACAGGCCAACATTCAAATTCAGGAAATACAGAGAACACCACAAAGATACCCCTCGAGAAGAACAACCCCAAGACACATAATCGCCAGATACACCAAGGTTGAAATGAACGAAAAAATGTTAAGGGCAGCCAGAGAGATGTTGGGTTACCCACAAAGGAAAGCCCATCAGACTAACAGCAGATCTCTCTGCAGAAACCCTACAGGCCAGAAGAGAGTGGGAGCCAATATTCAACATTCCTAAATAAAAGACTTTTCGACCCAGAATTTCTATCTAGCCAAACTAACCTTCATAAGTGAAGGAGAAACAAAATCCTTTACAGACAAGCAAATGCTGAGGAATTTTGTAACCACCAGGCCTCCCTTACAAGAGCTCCTAAGGAAGCACTAAATATGTAAAGGAAAAACCAGTACCAGTCACTGCAAAAACAAACCAAACTGGGGCCGGGCGTGGTGGCTCAAGCCTGTAATCCCAGCACTTTGGGAGGCCAAGACAGGCGGATCACGAGGTCAGGAGATCGAGACCATCCTGGCTAACATGGTGAAACCCCGTCTCCACTAAAAAAATACAAAAAAAAAAAACTAGCCGGGCGAGGTGGCGGGTGCCTGTAGTCCCAGCTACTCGGGAGGTTGAGGCAGGAGAATGGCATAAACCCGGGAGGCGGAGCTTGCAGTGAGCTGAGATCCGGCCACTGCACTCCAGCCTGGGCGACAGAGCGAGACTCTGTCTCAAAAAAAAAAAAAAACAAACCCAAAATGTAAAGACCATCGACATTATGAACAAACTGCATCAACTAAGTGGCAAAATAACCAGATAGCATCATAATGACAGGATCAAATTCACACAAAACAATATTAACCTTAAATGTAAATGGACTAAATGCCCCAATTAAAAGGCACAGACTGGCAAATTGGATAAAGAGTCAAGACCCATCAGTTTGCTGTATTCAGGAGACCCATCTCATGTGCAAAGACACACATAGGCTCAAAATAAAGGGATGGAGGAAGATTTGCCAAGCAAATGGAAAGCAAAAAAAAGCAGGAGTTGCAATCCTAGTCTCTGATAAAACAGACTTTAAACCAACGAAGATCAAAAAGAAAAAAAAAACAAAGAAGGGCATTACATAATGTTAAAGGGATCAATGCAACAAGAAGAGCTAACTATCCTAAATATATATGTACCTAATACAGGAGCACCCATATTCATAAAGCAAGTTCTTAGAGACCTACAAAGAGACTTAGACTCCCATACAATAATAGTGGGAGACTTTAACACCCCACTGTCAATATTAGATAGATCAATGAGACAAAATTAACAACGATATTCAGGACTTGAACTCAGTTCTGGACCAAGTGGACCTAATAAGCATCTACAGAACTCTCCACCCCAAATCAACAGAATATACATTCTTCTCAGCACCACATAGCACTTATTCTAAAATTGACCACGTAATTGGAAGTAAAACACTCCTCGGCAAGTGCAAAAGAATGGAAATCATAACAAACAGTCTCTCAGACCAGAGTGTAATCAAATTAGAACTCAGGATTAAGAAACTCACTCAAAACCACACAACTACATGGAAACTAAATAACCTGCTCCTGAATGACTACTGGGTAAATAATGAAATTAAGGCAAAAATAATGAAGTTCTTTAAAACCAATGAGAACAAAGACACAATGTACCAGAATCTCTGGGACACAGCTAAAGCAGTGCTTGGAGGGAAATTTATAGCACTAAATGCCCATAGGAGAAAGTGGGAAAGATCTAAAATCAACACGCTAACATCACAATTAAAAGAACTAGAGAAGCAAAAGCAAACAAATTCAAAAGCTAGTAGAAGACAAGAAACAGATCAGAGCAGAACTGGAGATAGAGACATGAAAAAGCCTTCAAAAAAATTAATGAATCCAGCAGCTGGTTTTTTGAAAACACTGACAAAATACATAGACCACTAGCCAGACGAATAAAGAATAAAAGAGAGAAGAATCAAATAGACACAATAAAAATGATAAAAGGGAGATCACCGCTGATCCCACAGAAATATGAACTACCATCAGAGAATACTATAAACATCTCTATGCAAATAAACTAGAAAATCTAGAAGAAATGGATAAATTCCCGGACACATACACCCTCCCAAGATTAAACCAGGAAGAACTCAAATCCCTGACTAGATCAATAACAAGTTCTGAAATTGAGGCAGTAATTAACAGCCTACCAACCAATAAAAGCCCAGGAACAGATGGATTCACAGCCTAATTCTACCAGAGGTATGAAGAGGAGCTGGTACCATTCCTTCTGAAACTATTCCAAACAATAGAAAAAGAGAGACTCCTCCCTAACTCATTTTATGAGGCCAGCATCATTCTGTACCAAAACCTGGCAGAGACACAACAAAAAAAGAAAATTTCAGGCCAATATCCCTGATGAACATCAATGCGAAAATCCTCAATAGAATACTGGCAAACTGAATCCAGAAGCACATTAAAAAGCTTACCCATCAGCCTGGCCAATATGGTGAAACCTATCTCTATTTGAAATACAAAAAATTGGCTGGGCATGGTGGTATGCACCTGTAATCCCAGCTACTCGGGAGGCTGAGGCAGGAGAATCGCTTGAACCTGGGAGGCAGAGGTTGCAGTGAGCCGAGATAGCACCACTGCACTCCAGCCTGGGGGACAAGAGCGAGACTTTGTCTCAAAAAAAAAAAGCTTATCCACCATAATCAAGTCAGCTTCATCCCTGGGATACAAGATTTGTTCAACGTATGCAAATCAATAAACGTAACCCATCACATAAACAGAACCAACAACAAAAACCATATGATCAGCTCAATAGATGCAGAAAAGCCCTTCAATAAAATTTAACACCACTTCTCGCTAAAAACACTCAATATACTAGGTATTGATGGAACATATCTCAAAAGAATAAGAGCGATTTATGACAAACCCACAGCCAATATCACTGAATGGGCAAAAGTTGGAAGCATTCCCTTTGAAAACCAGCACAAGACAAGGATGCCGTCTCTCAGCACTCCTATTCAACACAGTATTGGAAGTTCTGGGCAGGGCAATCAGGCAAGAGAAAGAAATAAAGAGTATTCAAATAGGAAGAGAGGAAGTCAAATTATCTCTGTTTGCACATGACAGGATTGTATATTTAGAAAACCCCATTGTCTCAGTCCAAAATCTCCTTAAGCTGACAAGCAACTTCAGCAAAGTCTCAGGAGACATAATCAATGTGCAAAAATCACAAGCATTCCTATACACCAATAATAGACAAACAGAGAGCCAAATCATGAGTGAACTCCCATTCACAATAGCTACAAAGAAAATAAAATACCTAGGAATACAACTTACAAAGGATGTGAAGGACCTCTTGAAGGAGAACTACAAACCACTGCTCAAGGAAATAAAAGAGGACACAAACAAATGGAAAAACATTCCATGCTCATCAATAGGAAGAATCAACATCATAAAAATGGCCATACTGCCCAAAGTAATTTATAGATTCAATGGTATTTCTATCAAGCTGCCATTGACTTTCTTCACAGAATTAGAAAAAAATACTTTAAATTTCATGTGAAACCAAAAAAGAGCCCGCATAGCCAAGACAATCCTAAGCAAAAAGAACAAAGCTGGAGGCATCATGTTACCTGACTTCAAACTATACTATAAGGCTACAGTAACCAAAATAGCATGGTACTGGTGTCATAGTCAACCTAAATCATTTCATCACATTTCACTGATCCAACAGTATCCTCTTTTGGGCCCTCATAGTGTTGTAACTTTGAAATATATTCTATTTAGAAACTTTTGCAGGTGTATATAATTTCTTTACCTCTCTTTTCTGGTTAGGTTATGTATGATTAACTATTTTCATCAAATGTTCAGGCTACTTACATATAATAAGCTTTGTTTTTCTATAAATCTCCCCATTTTCCAAGCCTGCTCTAACTTCCAAATGATCACAGAATGAATGGTTACTGACACTGCTACTCAGGTTTTACAGAGAGAACCACATTGACTGCAAGCCCGTTCTCTGAAGTCTGCTATGGAAATAGTTACTAAATACTTCTAAATAACATCTTGATTTTTTTCAAGGACATCTAAGGCATTTTGGCCTTGATTCATTTTTATTTGTTTCAGCAATATTGTTTTCTAGGCTACCTCTAGTCAGTTATCTGAGAGAAAGTCCCATTTTATTTTCTTGGGTAAATTTCTCCCATAATTAGATTCTTACCAAACCATATGGAGAATTCCCTAAGAATTATATGCAAAATGATTGCAAATTATTGTTATTGCATTTCATTTTAAATGTCATTTTTGCATTTTCCTGGTATTTCTAAGTATATTATCATAGATACATTTTAAGGGCTTTTTAAGCTTACATAATGTTTTGGGGTTTTGTTTTGTTTTTTGAGACAGAGTCTCACTCTGTTGCCCAGGGTGGATGGAGAGCAGTGGCGTGATCTTGGCTCACTGCAACCTCTGCCACCTGGTTCAAGTGATTCTCCTGCCTCAGCCTCCCAAGTAGTTGGGATTACAGGCAACTGCCCCTGCGTCTGGCTAATTTTTGTAGTTTTAATAGAGATGGGGTTTTACCATCTTGGCCTGGTTGGTCTTGAACTCCTGACCTCATGATACACCTGCCTCAGCCTCCCAAAGTGCTGGGATTACAGGCATGAGCCACCGCGCTCAGCCTAAGCTTACACAATCTTACAAGGAAAATATTTGCTAAATCTCTCTGGATGTCTCTTTATTCTCTGCTATAACTCATTGGGCAGCAGTTCCTTTATTTATTCCATGTCTCATTTCAGATCCAGAATTCATTTCACCAGAAGGCAAAGTAGAAAACAGTCTATTTCTAAAGACACTAAGATAGTGCTCCTTATTTAAAAAGAACAAAACAAACAAAAAAAAAGTGATGTTCAAAATTAAGCAGGAACAAAAATCCAATTTTCCAATGAGAGATAAAGTAATTATACATGTAAATAGTCCAAGAAGAAGCCATACATGGAATTATGATGTATTCCTATCAAAATGTCCTATGGAGAGTGGAGAAAGAAAGATGGAGAATTCCAGAGAGCAAAAGTAGGCTGGAAACACAAAAACAAAAGGCAAGAAGAGAGTAAAAGATGTAGAACTAAGTTAGGACTGGCTCTCTGCTTAGGGCAACCACTATTTATTACTGTCCCCTGTGGGAACTTCCTCAGCATCCATAGATTGGAGCAAACTCTAATTTACATGTTGCAATAACCTGGCTTTGTATATTTACAGTGAATTTTGTTAGTCTCGTTGTTAATGATAATTTGTAAGAGCCGAATCATAATGATATCAAAGTGTGCTCTCTTTCAATTCTTTTTGTTTTCTAATGAAATGTTTTTTTATGTCCATTGTAACTTCCTTTTGATCATCTAATGCCAGACAGGCTAACCAACAATTTCCTTAGCAATTATGATTAGCATATTATTAAGAATAAATATCGTGCTCCTGCAATAAATAAGCAATCATGAAGATAAACATGGGAGCAGAGAGGTTGTTGATAGTTCGTCAAATCTTCAACTGATTATAAATTCTGCTGTAACCAGCATTGCAGATTAAAGAGTAAGTATGGTCAGACGCTTCTTTCTTGCTGTGTTGTGCCTGTCTGTCATAAGGAATCTTGGAGCTAAATTTGTCCTTTTCTACGGGTGCACCTAAATATAATAGAAAAGTTAGTGCACCTAAATATAATAGAAAAGTTAGCCGTGCCATTTACTTTTCATTTCTTTCCTCTTTAAAATGGCATCATCGTTTACGGATTCTTGCAGTTAAACAAAACCCTCAAATTTTAAATATGAAGGTTAAATTCTTAAATTATAGTCCCAATTTAACAATGCTGCAATTACAGCTGAGATCATATTCTTTTTTTTTTTTTTTTTTTTTTTTTTTTTGAGACGGAGTCTCGCTCTGTCGCCCAGGCTGGAGTGCAGTGGCTCTATCTCGGCTCACTGCAAGCTCTGCCTCCCGGTTTCACGCCATTCTCCTGCCTCAGCCTCCGGAGTAGCTGGGACTACAGGCACCCACCACCACGCCAGGCTAATTTTTTGTATTTTTAGTAGAGACAGGGTTTCACCGTGTTAGCCAGGATGGTCTGGATCTCCCGACCTTGTGATCCGCCTGCCTTGGCCTCCCAAAGTGCTGGGATTACAGGCATGAGCCACCACACCCGGCCAGTGAGATCATATTCTATCTTCTGTCACTCAAAACTTTAGCAGACTTTGTATCTTTTTACCTTCAATTGTATCCAATTTATAAGATGAAAAAATGTTAAATTAAGAATAAGAACAGAACAATCTGTTTTCATTATTTCTCCAGAGAGGTGGCTGATTTGATTATTTGATTGTAGGAGGCATCAGTGGAGTTAAAATTATTCCAGGTGAGGCCACTAAAGAAAAGGAAAAAAAGTCAGTTGAGACTAAGTCAAGTCTTTAAGAATAACTTGAGGTGGAAGGATAGAATAATCATAATTATAGCAGTTACCAATCTAGTCCTAAGTGCATTACATGCACTGTTACAGTCCTCATTTTCTAGATGATACAGAAGCCTAGTGAGATGAGGGCAGTAGTCCCAGATCTATTAGGCCCTGGCAAAATCAGGAGAGATGAGAGTTACTTATAATCTGAAAAAATAGTCTTTAATTTCTAATGAAGTGTCCAGATTCCAGTTTCCCAAGAAGGTTATGCACTGGGTTTTCAAAAAAACTACTTTAAAGTCAAAATTTTAGACCCAAGATTGGAAACCATTGGCAATGTTTTTTTAAAACAACTTTACTGAGGTGTAATTGATGCACAATATACTGCACATAGCAAGTTGTAAAAAAAAAAAAAAAGAATAGCTCAAGGCATTATTTTAACTTAATCTTTATAAGGATAAAAGAATTGTTTGAGAAGTAACCAATGCTATGGAATGAAACACATTCAACTTTCTAAAAGTTAATTTCTAAACAATTACATACATTATATATATAAGTATGTATACCATACTATATATTATACATAAATATATGCAATACATAATTTATGATTTAATTTCATATATTACATCATATATTTAATTACATGTAATTAAATTATACACATATATGCAAAAGTGGAAAATAATTCTTTCTGAACTACAGTGTAGTTCTGGTCTTAACCCTAATTCACTAGGGCATTGATGGAACCTAATTCAGGAGCGACTACAGAAAAAGATTCTGCCCCATCCTACCAGGTTTTCTTCTTCTATTTCCTCCTTCTATTTCCTCTCATCTGTACAAGTTTATGCCATATTATCACCTCTTGAGTCAAGGCTGAGGCAGTAATTTCAGAGAATTTTCACTCTTCCAAGGTTTATACCACATTCAGTCATTCAGCAAACATCTTTTGAGAATCCAATGTATGTCTGGCCGTAATGAAGCCAAACGTGGACTCTGTTCCCAGGGAGCATACAGTCTCACTAGGAAAAAAGATACTAACCAAGTACAACTATGTGCATATTACACAGGAAAAGTCCAGAGCACAGTCTATGGAGTCATGGAAGGCATTTCTAAGAAAAAGATATGTAAAGTGAAGCCTAAATGATGTAAGATGAAAGGTAGAAAGAAAGAGCATTCCTGCCAGGAGAATTGCTTGTGCAAAGGCCTGAGAGAGGAACCGACAGAAAATCAGCATGGCTGAAGTATAGGAGGTAAGGGAGTAAATGAGACATAAAGAGGCTAGAAAGAGAGGCAGAGCCCTGTAGGCAATGTGAGAGATCATGAGTTTGACTCCTGGGTATGGACAAGGGGAAGTCACTGACAGGTTTTAAGCTGTGCATTGTGAAAAGATCACTCTGAGTGCAGCGTGGAGACTATGAGAAGAGAGAGCAAAGGCCGGGGACAGTAGCTGGCAGAGGCCAGTTTAAGAGGCTCTAGCAATAGTCTTGGCCAATTTGATGTCTTAGAATAGGGCAACAGTAATAGTGTTAAAGAGAAGTGGATGGATGCCACGATATATTTAGAAAAATTGATAAGACTTATGGACTAAACAGATATGAGCAGTAAAAGACTCCAGGAGAACAGACACTTGAGAGTTGGGGATACCAGGTAATTAAGGAGTAAAGATCTGAATTCCTACAGAAGTTACAGAGAAGAGATAGCCCAGGGTTGGTGAAATGTGCTTCCCTCCCCCCCCACACACTTTTTTCTTCTTTCAGTAGGTTTACGTGGTGCTCTTTACTGTCACCATCTCTTGTTCCTGACCTGAAAAAATGAGGCGTATATACCTGTGAGGAGATAGGTAATAAATACAGCAATAAATAAATATATGTCAGATGATAATTGCTAAAAAGAAAAAGAGGGGTGAGGTGAAAGATAACTGAAAGATTTTGGTTCCGGTCTGAGCAGCTATGAACTGAACTGAAATGGAGAAGAATGTGGGAGGATCAGGTATGGAGGCAACACCCAGAGGTTCAGCTTTGGATATCAAGAGGAGTTTGGTTTTATCCATGATACAGGATAATCTGCAGCTGTTAATAACAATGAGGTAGCTCCAAATAGCTCCAATATCTCTTAAGTAAGAAAAGCCAATCATGGAAGAATTTGTATCCTAAAATCTCAGTTTTGTTAAAATATATACATATATGCATCTTTCATATAGACATTCATATGCATGAAAATACATAGAATAATATCTGCAAAAAAGTGTTAACTGTGTTACTTATAGGAAGTGGAAGGGATGAGGAAAAAAAAATGAGGTGTTTTACATCTTATGCTCTGATCTTACGTATTTTAATTTTCTCCAATAAAAAATGCACACACATAATTTTTTTAATTTCATAAAACAAACAAAAAAGATAGAATTCACTAAGAAAATGAATAGCATAGGAACTACTAAAGTTACAGCATCAGACTGAAAGGCAGTGACCCATTACAGATTCAAAGAATTCTATTCCTCTTACTGAGCTAAAAGAAAGATTAGACAGCAAATTCTAAATTTTAGTAAGAAGAAAAACTGTTTCAAGGAAACTTGAGAAATCTAAATCAGATATGAGTGTCAGAAATTCAGCCTTCAGAAATGAAAAGGATATTCCTGAGGCAAAACCACAGGAAACACCGGCAGGGTCACAAAAGGATGTGGAACTTTTAGACCATGTCAGGGATTCTATTTAGGGCAAAACAGGCAACCAATCTTGGAAGTCCATGCCCAAAGGTCAGCTTTCCTAAGATGGTTATTGCTGTCAATGGTTCCTTTCCATACCTATTGTATGCTACTTGTAATTCTAAATCATACATCAGATTTCCTTACATCAGTTGGTTATAAAACTGCTATTGCCTATATTTTACTTTGGGGGAAAAGGAGAAGAAAAATAAGATACAATAGATGGCTCTGATATATTAGCCACTGGGCTAGAATATTACATAGTCAATTTAGTTAAGCAACTAACAGACTCAGGAAATGTGTTCGTAAAACTCTTACATGAAAACATATTTTAAGTGCAGCACAAAGAGCTCCAGGGCAAAGACTACGGCTCGTTTTTCTTTGTTTTCTTGGTTCCTAGCACAGGACTAAGCACCAGATGACTAGTGTTAGATAAATGTTTATGGGTTGATTGGACAGGCAAGAAGAGATCATTCAGGGGAGCCCTGTAAATAAATCTTGTAGATCCTATAAGTCAAGAATAAGTAAAAGAATTCCTCTGAGCACACAATACATGTCATGCACAAATCTAGATCTTTTATATATATCACTTTACTTAATCCTCACAGCAACACAATTCAGGTAGATTTTATTAACTTAAAGATGAGAAAACTGAAGCCCAGTGATGTAGTTTAGATGTGTGAGCCTGCTGAAGTCTCATGTTGAAGTATAATCCCCACTGTTGGAAGTGGGGCCTGGTGGGAGGTGATTTGATCATGGGCGCAGATTTCAAATGAATGGTTTAGCACCCTCTGCTTTGGTACTGTTCTTGTGATAGTAAATTCTCCTGAGGTCTCATAGTGTAAAAGTATGCAGAATCTCCCCTCTCGCTCTCTTGCTCTTGCTTCTGCCATGTAAAGTGTCTGCTCCGGCTTTGCCTTCTGCCATAAGTAAAAGCTCCCTGAGGCCTCTCCGAAGCAGGTGCCAGCATGCTTCTTCTATAGCCTGTAGAACCGTGAGCCAATTAAACCTCTTTTCTTATAAATTGCCCAATCTCAAGTATTTATTTGTAGAAATGCAAGAAGGACCTAATACACCCAGTGATAGGACTTTCCGGTCATCAGTAATGCTAGATTAAGCCAAATCTCCCTGACTCCAAACTCCATGGTCTTTTCCCTCTAGCCCAGCACCTGTCCCAAAAAATCATTTGGTAATAGTATAGAGGAAAAAACTCTAAAATATTTGCTTTGTATATTTGAATTGTATATGTCTCATATGCTTAAGGTATATATGGTTATATCCATATTTTTCTAGATTTTTTTTAGTTGACGTTGACTTTCAGTTTACATCATGGTACAGGAGAACCAGTCTACTCTTCAAAAGTTTTGTTTTGTGTTGTTTTTCATGTGACTATTAAAAGTTTACACTGGAGGTGGTCTATAAACTGTTTATAGATAGCTCTACCCGGATTTTACCTAAAATAATTCAAATCACACTACCCAAACCTCAGGATTTTGCCTCTCATATAAAGAAGTGCAAGGCTCTCTAGTGACTGCTGAGTTTCCAGTCAGCTCCCTCTCCAGCACCCCGCAACTATGCAAGCCTTCTTCTGCTTCTCAGATGGCTCACCCAGCACTGTTAGCTCTTAGCAGCTGACCTGAACCCAACTTCCGGCAGGTGGAAGTTACCTGAACATCTTGTCATCACATCCACATGCCCACTTGTATCTGCACCTACCCCTCTCCTGTTTCATACTTCTTACTAGTAGCCAAGCATCCCTCTATCCGTGCTCCAGGTCTCACCTCCCCAGCCTTCTCAGGAATCTTGACAAAAATGGTTAATGGCTAACCCCCTCTCCTATATCTCCAACCTCTCTTTCTTTACTGTGCCTTCTTACTGATATTTTAAAAATAAAAATATAAACTTTCTAGGACCCATGTACCCTCAAGTTTCTGTTCTGCCTCTGTCCTTCACTTCACAACAAAACTTCTTAAAAGAATAAACCTCAACTCTATATTCTCACCTCATATTTACCTTCAACCCACATCTAGACGAGTTTTCACTACACTTATCCTGGTTACTTTTTAACACATTACAAAGAAGCCTCCTTGTAACCAGTACCAGTAGACATGTCTCAGGCTTCCTTGGAACTCAACATCTTAGCTCTTAGCACATTGACACAGGTGACTACTGTCTTCTTAAGACACATACTTCCTTACTTCCCAGAAACTACTTGGAGAGTTTTCTCCTACATCTTTGACTTCCCTTTTCAGTTCTCTTTTCAGTGATCCTCCCATTCTTCCTGACCATTAAAAGCACAGGTGCTCCTCAGACCTTCCGCAGGCTCCCTTCTCCCTGCACTACGTACTCTCTTACAACACAATCTCATGAACTCAGTGATTCCAGATATATCTCTACATCACCAACTCCTAATCTCCACCTCGAGGCCTACATCTCTTCTGACTTTCAGATGAACCCATACATGTATCTGCCTACCTGTCATCTGTGTGTGGATGTTACCTACCGTTTCAATCTCAATAGGTCCAGAGTTGAATGAATCATCTCCCATTTATTTTTCCTCCTTATGTATTCCCTATCTTAGTAAATGGCAGCACCATTCAAACAGCTGTTCAACTCCATACCAGGAAACTTCCTTGACGTTTCTATCTTCCTCACTGCCTGCATTCAAACTATTACCAAATCTTATCTATTCTGATGCCTAACCTGAATTCAATCTATTACCAAATCTTATGTATTCTGATGCCTAAACATCTGTAAATCCATTCATTCTCTCCTTCTCCACTGCCAACACTTCATCTCTCATTTGGACTTCTACAATAGCCTCTCCATCTCTTGTTGTTCTCCTCCTGTGCATTCAACACACAACAGTCAGAGCTTTTTTAAAAACATATCTAATAAGGTTTTTGCCCCACTTTCCTGTCCTAACAGATTAAAATCCTTCAGTGACTCACCATTGTCCAAAGGGCAGTGACCAAACTCCAGACCATGGCCTTGTGGTGGTCCTATGAATCCTGCCTGCCTCACCTGCTTCAGCTGTGCTCTTTTCCTCTCCCACCCCGACCTCAGCCCTCTATACTTCAGTCATAGTGGTCCTATTTTTTGAATATGCAATGCCCCTCCCACCCCATTCACCTCCACCAACAGCCTTCATAGTTACAATTTGTCTACCTGGAATGTTTGTTTCCCACCCACAATCTTGCTCAAACCTTCATGGATCTAACTCCTAAATAATTTTATGTTAAAATTAAATAGTAAGCATTCATTAAGTAAGAATTAAAATATCACTTCCCCCAAAAGCCTTTTTCTAACCCCCTAAACCTGATTAAATCTACCTATTACACACTTAATGTATTCCCACAGAGAACCCTACTATTCTGTACACTCAATAAACTTGCAATTATTTGTTGCATGTATATCTTCCCTGCTAGTCTACAAACTCCAAGAGAGCAGTGGGTGTGCCTGGCTTTTTTCCTGCTAACATTTTCTATGCAAATACAAATATATGTGTGTATTAATAACTTTAACATACATGGGAGCATATTGTATACAACACTTTGTACTCTGCTTTTGACACTTAACAAATGTTCATATATTGTTTCATATAACACTGATTTAACCAATTCCCCATCAATGAAGTGTTGTGTTGTTTCCAGTCTTTTGCCACTACAAAATACGGTAGCACACATACACCTTTGAACAGTGAGTAGAATCCCTGAGTCAAAGGTCATGTGCATTATAAATTTTTATACATACTGTCAAATTGCCAAACAACCACCAACTGATTTTATTTATCAATAATAATTACATTTATATACATACTGTTTACAACAACTTCTTACAGTTGTTTGATGATAGCTTTTTATTTCAATGAATTTTATGTTCCCCATGAGTCCTTTTATGGCCTGATCTCCCTACTTTCTAATTTCTTTTCTTTATCTCTTTGTTGCCTGAATTTTATTAAATAATTTTTTCAGATGAACTCAAATGTTCTTAAGTACTCAAAGGTGCTTTTTCTTAATGCTTACATGTTTGAGAATGCCTTTCTGCTACTGTAATGAAATAACTCAGTACTTGTCAAGGCACTGTATTGCATTACATAGAGCATAGTATAGTATTGGCACAGGAGTAGACAAACTGATCAAAATAGAGACTCCAGACAAAACTGGACAAAATAGAGACCCAGAAGTAACTCAGTATATGTAAAAATTTAATGTATGATAAAAACAATATATCTATTCATGAAAAAGAGTTTACTTAATAAATAGTGTTGGTGCAACAGGCTATCCATCCAAAAAAAATGTTAGACCTTCATCTTATACCACATAGAAAAATTAATTCAGATAAATTATTTAAAATTTAAAATAGCATATATCCTGCAAGAAAATTTAGGAGACTTTAGGTACAGCTAGGTATCAGGAGCCCTATTAACTAAGACAGAAAACCTAGAAGCTATAAAATTAAGATAGACCTTGTAAATATATTTGTTTTTAATTAAACATTTATATATAGTAAAAGATATCATAAATAAAAAAAAATAGTGTTGATGCCAGGCATGGTGGCTCATGCCTGTAATGCCAGCACTTTGGGAGGCCAAGGCAGGCAGATCACTTGAGCTCAGGGGTTCAAGACCAGCCTGGGCAATGTGGCAAAACCCCATCTCTACTAAAAAATAGAAAACTGAGCCAGACATGGTGGTGCATATCTGTAGTTCCAGCTACTCAGGAGGTTGAGGCAGGAGAATCGCTTTAACCTGGGAGGTGGAAGTTGCAGTGAGCCGAGATCATGCCACTGCACTCCAGTCTGGGTGACAGAGCGAGATTCCGTCTCAAAAAAAAAAAAAAAAGCCGGGCGCGGTGGCTCAAGCCTGTAATCCCAACACTTTGGGAGGTCAAGGCAGGCAGACCACTTGAAGCCAGGAGTTCGAGACTAGCCTGGCCAACATGGTGAAACCCCATCTCTACTAAAAGTACAAAAATCAGCCAGGCATGGCAGCGTGTGCCTGTAATCCCAGCTACTCAGGAGGCTGAGGCAGGGGAATTGCTTGAACCCGAGAGGTGGAGTTCTCAGTGAGCCAACATCGCACCATCATACTCCAGCCTGAGCAACAGAGTGAGACTCCATCTAAGAAAGAAAGAAAGAAAGAAAGAAAGAAAGAAAGAAAGAAAGAAAGAAAGAAAGAAAGAAAGAAAGAAAGAAAGAAAGAAAAGAAAAAAGAGAAATAATAATAGAGTTGCAAAACTACTTGCAAAGCAGCTGACAGATAAAGGGTGTAGGAAATTCACAGGAAAGTAAATCCAAATGGTCAACAAGCATTAAAAGCTGCTCCAAATCATCACTAGACAAAGAAATGGAAATTAAAGAATAATGCAGCACCAATTTATGTCCAAAAACTGAAAACTATATGAAAGTTATAAGATTTTTAAGTGTATTATAAAGCTACCACAAAGTTTAAAGCATGGAACTAGTACAAGAATAAACAGAAAGATAAATAGAACAGAACACCTAGAAATATGTTCAGATATCTGTAAGAGTATGAGATAAAGTTAACATTTAAAATTAGTGGTGCTTCCTTTAGGAGCCCAGGAGAGTCGGGTGGAAAGGAGCAGAATTTTGGAGGATTATACCATTAAGATTTGTGGGTGAAAGAGAAATCTTTTCCCATGGACTCAATGGAAGATGCCACCCAAGCTGGGAAAGGCCGTCCACTTCGGAGGATTGTGTGATTAGATTAAACCCACCTGAGGCCTTACAAGTGACCTGTGTACCAGATTCTGGCCTTCAGGGAATATGGCCACTCACCGGGTCCTGAGAAACAGCTTCCCATCAATAGTGTTGAGGAACATGGGACACAAGTTGTAAACAAGACACCCAATCCATGCTGTTCCCAAACACTGCAGGTTGTCACAGCAGCAGCACCCTCCTAAAAGTGACATATTGGCCCTCAAATAACTGAAGTCCACATAAATCAGGCCCACAAAGATGTAAATTCTTACCTAACAATCTTTTGTCAGCAATGGAAGTTAACACCAAACTAGACTGAGAGCTCTTCTCCCCTACCCTGCTGTCTCATTTGAGGCACATGAAGTTGGAGGCCCTCACGAAGGCTGTTTACCTCTTCGGTTTGGTAGAGCCTGTTTTTAATCCACTCCAGACAGTGAACAGAACCCCCAAGATTAAAGGCTGCTTAAACTTCGGGGCCTTTTATTTTCATAAACCAGAGCAGAGGGCGGAGCAAGATGGCCGAATAGGAACAGCTCCAGTCTCCAACTCCCAGCGCCAGCGACACAGAAGACAGTGATTTCACCATTTCCAGCTGAGGCTGGGTTCATCTCACTGGGGAGTGCAGGGGCGATCCCCAGTTGCTTTGTCAGCTGCTGGCCGACCAACAGAGCTAAAACAGGGCGAGCATGCACGCCCTCACCTGGGGAGGCGCGCCTGGGGAAGGAATCCCTTTTTCCTAGCCAGGGGAACTGAGACACACAACACGCCTGGGCTCGTCGGGTAACTCCACCCCAATGTGCCTTTAAACAAACAGGCACCTGGGAATCATATCCCACACCTGGCGGGAGGGTCCCAGCCAGGAGCCTCCCTCGGCCCCCTTCAGCACAGCAGCAGTCTGTGATCTACCGGCAAGGCAGCAGCAGCAGGAGGCTGGGGAGAGGCGCTTCGCCATTGCTGAGGCTTAGAAGGCCAAGTAAATAAAGCCTGGGAGGACTCCAGCTGGGTGGACTCACATGAAACAAGGGAAATGGACCTACCAAATGTAGACTCCACCCCTCTGGGGACAGGACACAGCTACACAACATAACAACAACAACAACAAAACAGCAGAAAACTGCAGGCCATAAGCGACTCATCTGTGGCTTTGAAGAGAGCAGGATCTCCCAACACGAGGCTGAGATCTGAGAGACAGGGACAGACTGCCTATCACTGGATGGGTCCCCTGACCCTGAGTAGCCCTAAAAAGCATAGGAGACGCATCCCACTAGGGGCAGTGTCAGCACCCCACACCTCTGGGGTGGAAGTATACCCCTGAGAGGAAGCTTCCAAAGCAGAATCAGACAGGCACCATGTTCAAATATTCTATCTTCTTGCAGCCTCTGCCTTTTGATACCCCAGAGCAAACGGTCTGGAGTGGACTAAAGCAATCTCAACAGACCTACAATGAGGTCTGACTGTTGAAGGAAAACTATCAAACAGACAGGAAGGACACCTACACACAAACCCCATCAGTACATCACCATCATCAAAAGACAGAGGCAGATAAAACCAAAAGATATAAGGGAAAAGCAGGGCAGAAAAGCTGAAATTCAAAAATAAAGGCAGCATCTCCCCTGACAGAAAGGCATAGCTCATGCATGTAACAACGGATCAAAGCTGAATGAAATGACTTGTGAATGAGAAAAGAGAGCACAGTCATCAAATTTCTTAGAAACTAAAGGAAGAATTCATTGCCAAGCATAAAACTAAAAATCTTGAAAAAGTGGAAAAAGAATTGGCCAGGCTAGACTAATTAATACAGAGAAAGAGGTCATAAGCAGCAAAATAAAAGAATAAAAACTCCATAACACAATATGTCCCCTGGCTCATCTAAAACTAATGCTTTCCTTCAAATCAACTTCTGAAAAATATCAGCAGTGAGAATCATCGATAAATAAACGAAAAAGCTCAAAAATCATCCAACCATAAAAATATAGAGATGTAAAACCATCCATCTAATTAAGTACCCTAAAAGTAAAGAAAGCATCGAACAATTAAACACCTCTAGAATCTCCATCAAACTTTAACAATAAAACAAATATATTCATCAAAATACATGCATATACTCTAAAATCTCCTCTCGAAAAGCTCTCAAAACTTCCTATTACAAATTCCCTAGGGCGGGACGGCGAGAATGGGCGGTCATTATGAAGGAAAAATCTTAAGGAGCAGCCAGAGAGAAAGGTCCAAGGTTACCCCACAAGGAAGCCCATCAGACTCCCCTGCAACAGATCTCTCAAGCAGAAACTCTCAAGCCAGAAGAGAAAGTGGGGGCAATATTCAACATTCTTAAAGAAAAGAATTTTAAGCAATTCCTTATCCAGCAAGCCTAAGTTTCATAAGTGAAGGAGAAAATAAAATCCTTTACAGATGAAAAGCAAAATGCTTAGAGATTTTGTCACCACTAGACCTGCCTTACAAGACCCTAGAAGGAAAGCACTCAACATGGAAAGGCAACTGAATTTTTCAGCAGTAAAAACTTAACATACCATCTTAAAGAATATAGCCAGGAGCTGGGAAGAGGAAACTGCATCAACTAAGAAAACACATGTAATAATTAATATCTAATGGCAGGATCAAGTTCACACAACAATCTGCTTAGCAAATGTAAATGGACTAAATGCTCCAATTAAAAGACTGAACGACTGGATAAAATCAAAGACCCATCAGTCTACTGTATTCAGAGCCCATCACACACTGAGAGACATACATAGGCTCAAAATAAAGGAATGGAGGAAAGATTGCAAAAGCAAATGGAGAACAACAAAAAGCAGGGTTGCAATCCCTAGTCTCTGATAGTGACTTTCAAACATCAGATCAAAAGAGATTAAAAGAGAAGGCCCATTACATAATGGTCAGGGATCAATTCAACAGGAGGCTAACTATCCTAAATATATATACCACCCCAATACAGGAGCACCCAGATTCATAAAACAAGTCCTTAGAGACACAAAAGAGACTTAGAGCTCTCCCGCTGTGTAATGGGAACTTTGGCCTCCACTGTCAACATTAGACAGATCTAGCAGGAACAGAAAGTTAACAAGGATGCAGAATTGAACTCATCTCTGCAGCAAACAGACCTAGACATCTATAGAACTCTCCACACAAATCAACAGAATATACATTCTTCTCAGCACCACATCATTACTTACTCCAAAATTGTGCATATAATTGGAGAAACCAAGCACTCCTCAGCAAATGTACAAGAACAGAGAGTCCATAACCAAACTGTCTCTCAGACCAGGGGTGATCAAACAGAACTGGGACTAAGAAACTCAGAAATCAAACCGCTCAACTACCATGAAACTACAGACAACCTGCTCCTGAATGACTACTGGGTACATATAGCAAGAAATGAAGGCAGAAATAAGATGTTCTTTGAAACCAATGAGAACAAAGATACAACATACCAGAATCTCTGGGACACATTTGACAGTGTGCAGAGAATTTATAGCACTAAATGCCACAAGAAGCCAGAAGGAAAGATCAAAATTAACCTCTCTAACATGTAATTAAAAGAACTAGAAGGAAAGCAAAGTAAACACATTCCCAGCTAGCAAAGAGAGCAAAATAACTAAGATCAGGAGGCAGAGAACTGAGAGATAGGAGACACAAAACCTCAAAAATCAATGAATCCAGGAGTTGGTTTTTGAAAAGATCAATAAAATTGACAGATACACACTAGCAGACTAATAAAAGAAGAAGAAAAGAGAAAAAGAATCAATGACTGCCAATTACAAAAATGATGAGGATATACAAACCCCTGAAATACAAACTACCATCAGAGAATACTATAAACACCTCTCATGAAATATTTGGAGAAAACCTAGAAAGAAATGGATAATTTCTAGGACACCCCACACTCTTCAAGGAACTAAACCAGGAAGGGTTGAATCCCTGGAATATAGACAATAGTAGGCTCTGAAAGTGGAAAGGCAATAATTAATAGCCTACCAATAAAAATCCAGGACCAGATGGATTCACAGCTAGATTCTACCAGAGAGAGAGGTATAAGGAGGAATTGGTACCATTCCCTTCTGAAACTATTCAATCAATAGAAAAGAATCTCCTAACTCATTTATGAGGCCAACATCATCCCTGATACCAAGCCTGGCAGAGACACAACAAAAATTTTTAGACCAATATCCCACGATGAACATAAAGGTAAAATCTCAATACAAATGCCTTAGGCAGGTTAACAACATCAAAAACATCACCATGATCAAATTGAACTTCATCCCATAGGATGCAAGGCTGGTTAACATTAGCAAATCAATAAACATAATCCAGCATATAAACAGAACCAAAAGAAGACAAGAACCACACTGATTATCTCAATAGTGCAGAAAAGGCTTTTGACAATTCAACATGCCCTTCATGTGCTAAAAGCAGCTCAATAAATTATTATTGATGAGCATTACCTCAAATAATAAGGCTATTTACTTGATGACAAACCCACAGCCAATATCATACTGGAATGAGCAAAAACTGGAAAATTCCCTTTGAAAACTGGCACAAGACAGGATGCCCTCTCACCACTCCTATTCAGCATAGTATTTGGAAGTTCTGGCCTAGGGCAATCAGGCAAGAAGAGAAAATCAAAAGGGTATTCAGTTAGGAAAAGAGAAGAAGTCAAATTGTCCCTGTTTGCAGATGACATGATTGTATATTTAGAAAACCCCATTGTCTCAACCCAAAAATCTCCTTAAGCTGATAAGCAACTAATGGAATCTCAGGATACAAATTAATGTGCAAAATCACAAGCATTCTTATACACCAATAACAGACAGAGCCAAATCATGAATGAACCCATTCACAGTGGCTTCAAAGAGAATAAAATACCTAGGAATCCAACTTTAAAGGGATGTGAGGACCTCTTCAAAGGAGAACTATAAAACCACTGTAATAGTGAAATCAAGAGGACACAAACAAATGGAAAAGAACATGCCATGCTCTCATGGATGGGAAAGATCAAACTATAAATGAAAATGGCCATACTGCCCAAAGGTAATTCAGATTCAATGCCATCCCCATCAAAACTACCAATGAGTTTCTTCACAGAATTGGAAAAACTGCTTTAAAAATTCATATGGAACCAAAAAGAGCCGCATCTCCAAGACAATCCTAAGATCCAAAGAACCATAAGCTGGAGGCATCACGCAGCTACCCTGACTTCAAACTATACTACAAGGCTACATTAACCAAAACAGCATGGTACTATTTTAAAACAAGGATATAGACAATGGAGACAAGAACAGGTCCCTCAAATAATTTACCACACACATCTTTGTGTATCTGATCTTTGTCCTTTGAGAAAAACAGAAATGGGGAAAAGGATTCCCTATTTAATAAATAGATGCTGGAGAGAAATTATTAACCATAGTATAGAAAAGCTGAAACTGGATCCTTTCCTTACTCCTTATATGAAAATTAATTCAGATGGATTAGAACTTAAATGTTAAGACCTAATACCATAAAATCTGAAGGGAAAAACCTAGGTAGTACCACATTCAAGGACACAGGCATGGGCAAAGACTTCATGTCTAAAACACCAAAAACAACAGCAAAGCTAAAATTGACAAATGGAAGTCTAATTAAACTCAAAGGGAAAGCTTCTGCACAGCAAAGAAACTACCATCAGAGTGAACAGACAGCCTACAGAATGGGAGGAAAATTTTTAATCTACTCATCTGACAAAGAGGCTAATATCAGAATTCTACAAAGGCTCCAACAGATTTACAAGAAAAACAAACAACCCCATCAAAAGTGGAGCAAGGATATGAACAGACATTTCTCCAAAGAGGACATTCCTTGTAACAGACACTTACAGAAAAATGCTCATCATCACTATGTGCCATCAAATGCAAATCAAAACCACAATGAGATACTATCACACCAGTTAGAATGGCGATCATTAAAGTCAGGAAACAACAGGTGCTGGAGGATGTGGAGAAAGCTGGGGTGCTTTACACTTGACGGGTGGGATTGTAAACTAATTTCAGCCATTGGAAGAGCATTATGGCGATTCCTCAGGATCTGGGAACTAGATGTACCATATGACCCAACCATCCATTGGGGATGCCCAAAGGATTATAAATTATGCTGCTATAAAGACACATGCACACCCAAGTATGTTTATTGCAGCACTATTCTATGTAAGCAAAGACTTGGAATCAGCCCAAATGTCCATCAGTGACAGATTAGTTAAGAAAATGTGGCACATATACTACATAGAATGCTATGCAGCCATAAAAAGGATGAGTTTGCTGCAAGTCTTTGGCAGGGACATGGATGCAGCTGGAAACCATCGATGTCTTTAGCAAGCCATCTGAACAGAAAACCAAACACACATGTTCTCTGCTCATAGGTGGGAACTGAACTCTTGGATCCCAGCAGGACTCGGAAGGGGTGGCATCACACGGGAGGCCTATCATGGGGAGGGGGAGGAGGATTACATTGGGAGTTATACCTGATGTAAATAATGGCAGGTGATGGGTGCAACAGACCTATGCGCTTGTGGCACAAGTATACATATGTAACAAACCTGCATGTTATGCATATGCCCTACAACAAAAATATAAATAATAATAATAAATTAAAAACAAAAGCTTAAAACAAAAACAGAAACAGCATGAGGCAAGTACTTGCCCAGGCCAAGTGAGTTGGAGGCTGGAAAAACCTATTACAAATATCACATGACACCAATAATGTCCATGAACAAAGTAAACTTTCTCTGTAAAAGCCAACCAGGAATGATATAGCTCAGGTCCTCTTCAGTAAAGATGGGTAATAATCTCTCCTGTGCCAGTCAGCCAGAGAGGAGAGAATAAAGACTCCCAATGAACTCAGGTGTCTCATGAGTCTCTCCTGGGGCTGGAGAGTACAAAGTCCTGCCTTCCCTGAGAATGTTGGGGTGACTAAGCTGGTAGACTTAAGATGGCTTCAGCCATAGGCATTGACAGTAACATAACTCTGACAAAGAACCTGAGCAGGTCAGAAAGTGCAACATAGTTCCTGTATACCTGACACTAGAGGTTATCTCTCCCCTGTGAAGGCTCAGATATATGAGGTTCAACATCTGCTTGGTGAGTCTTATTGTATTAAAAGCACTCCTAAAAATAAAAAATAAAAAGTTAGTGGCAAAATATGAATTATTTGATAAATCATATTGGTGTAACAACATTCAGGGAAAAATTGTGTTAGATCTTTATTTCACATAATACATCAAAATTATTTTTAGATTAATGATTTCAATATTAAAAATGGAACCATAAATATACCATAAAAATATATAGATGTGTGTGTGTGCATGTGTGTGTGTGTGTGTGTGTATGTGTGTAGTCTCATACATATACTCTTGGGGTAGAAAGCCTTTATAATCTATAGCACTAATGATAAAAACCATTTGGCCAGGCATGGTGGCTCACACCTGTAATTCCAGCAGTTTGAGAGGCTGATGTGGGTGGATCACTTGAGGTCAGGATTTCGAGAACAGCCTGGCCAACATGGTGAAATTCTGTCTCTACTTAAAAAAAAAAAATACAAAAATTAGCCGGGTATGGTGGTGCACACCTGTAATCCCAGCTATTCAGGAGGCAGAGGTATGAGAATCACTTGAATCCTGGGGCAGAGGTTGTAGTGAGCTGAGATCATGACCCTGCAGTCCAGCCTGAGCAACAGAGTGAGACTCCATTTCAAACAAAACAAAACAAAACAAAAAACACACACACACATACACAAAGAAAGAAATGACAAATTTAACTACACAAAAACAAAAATAAAAAGTTTAGTGTATGACAAAGGTATATATGACAAGTCAATATAGTAAGAGTTGCTGATAAAACTAAGTTAAATTTTATCTCACTTTTTACATGAAAATAAAATCTAGATATATTAAATAAATGAGAAAAGCACTAGGGGAAAATATAAATGAATACATGGTATTTCTGTAAGAAAGGATTTTCTAAGCATGATTTTTAAAACAATAATTATAAAGTAAAATATTGATATAATTGGCCACTTACAACTTCAAAACTCTGTTCACACAAAAAGAATGTGTACAAAACAATGTGTGTTAAATGTGTACAAAACTT
Source organism: Papio anubis (assembly GCF_008728515.1). Lineage (NCBI taxonomy): Eukaryota > Metazoa > Chordata > Mammalia > Primates > Cercopithecidae > Papio > Papio anubis. The sequence continues at coordinate 133,736,590 of NC_044977.1, read as the reverse complement.
AAAAGTAAAATGCAAATTACTAAAGAAGATGCCACATATAGGACAGAAAGGTATTAATACATTTAATATGTACTAATGAATATCTGAATTTTAAGATCAGCAATGACACTAACAGGCAATTCACAACGGAAAAATAATAAATGGTCAATACATAGTTGGGAAGTGTTTGTTCTTGCTAGAAAGTAAATACAAAATTAAAAAGTAATGGTGCATATATTACATTATAACATTCAAATATTGGTAAGATTTATAGGGAAATAGACTCTTCTGCATAGCTGGTAGAAGTGTAAACACATGCAGCTTTTCACCCAGCAACACTACTTCCAGGGATCTGAAATAAGAAACTAATCAAGGATATAAACAAAAAGGTAGCTATAAAAAGCTTACTATGGCACTGAATATAGGAGAAAAATTGGTAATAATATAATGATTAACAATACAAATTTTTAATAGATCAAGATATATCTGTATAATAAAATATTATATAGTCAGCACAATTGTAACATAGACCTCTTTATTGACATAGAAGTTAATCTACATGATGTTATTGAGTAAAAAAGCATATTACCAAACATCAATATATGTAAATCTTTATGAGTATATATACATTGATGGATATCTGGAAGTATATTATTAATATTGTTCACTAGTCATTTTTTAGTATACCTCATGACTGTCTTAATATTTTGGCCAGTGATTATTTCTGGACAGTGAGAATTAAAGTGATAGTTTTACTTTCTTCTTTTTACTTTTCTGTACTGTTGGAATATTTTACAATGCCCCTATTTCATCTTTAGAAAACTACTAACTGCATTGAAAAACAGTAAAAACTACATGGTTCCAATATCATAAAAATGCATGCATATAGGTACAGAAAAAAGAGACAAGAAATATATATTAAAATATTAAAAGTGGTTTCTCCCGATTATAAGATTATAACTGGGGAGTTTTAAAAATCAGTACTTTCCAACATTTTTACAATGAACATGTATTGCTTTTATAATAAAAAAATTATTATTATTATTGGAAACAAAAATAATTCTTGAACACACTCAGCTTCTCTTGATTTAGGAAAATCTGCCTGGACAAGCTTCATTTCTTGGAAAATGGAAGATATTGGACTAGAAGACTGCTAAGATTCCTTCCAGTTCTTACATTTAAATATTCTGAATAAAGTCATGCTGTACACTTTTAGATTGGAGTCTTATTGAAAATTAAAAATAATCTTTACTTTGAAATCTTTAATTTTCAATCTTATTGAAAATTAAAAAAAAAAAAAAAAGAAGAAGAACACTGGGCCAGTTGTGGCGGCTCACACCTATAATTCCAGCACTTACAGAGGCCAAGGCGGCAGGATTACTTGAGGCCAGGAGTTTGAGACCAGCCTGGGCAACACAGTGAGCCTCCATCTCTACAAAAAACTCTTTTCAAAAATTAGCTGAGTGTGGTGGTGCATGCCTGTAGTCCTGGCTACTCAGGAGACTAAGGCAGAAATATTTTTTGAACCTGGGAGGTCGAGGTTGCAGTGAGCCATGATTGTGCCACTTGCTGCATTCTAGCTGGGGTGACAGAGCAAGATTCTGTTTCAGAAAAAAGAAGAAAAAGAACAAAAATAAGAAGGAGGAGGAGAAGGAGAAAATGTTGGTACTCTTCACCTATTATTTTATCCAAAAATTATGCCACCAAAATAAAAATTCTTTTAAAATACCTATGAATAAAATATATGAGGGAGTAAAAATGAAGGGAGGATGAGGAGAAGGGAGGGAGGGAAAGGGAAAGAAAGGAAGAGAAAGAAAAAGAGAAAAGTGGAGACTGGGTTTCAGAGAAACCTAAGCAATGTCCCCTCCTTTCAGGACTTTTATAAGTGGTCACCAAAATCTAAATAGCTGGTATTCAGAACACTTCAGAAAAGGATGGCACATAGCACTACCTCTAGAAGTGAGAGTGCTTCAGATATGCCATGCACAGTACCGTTAGTTATGTCTCACCGCACGCTTGTGAATACATGAATATTCCAAGCTTAAGTTTCAAGACAAGAATAAGAGCAAAGTGATTTGGTTAAAACACCAGACAGCAGTCTGAGCTCGAGGTGGGGTCATTCCCACCAAGCTGCAGAATCTTCCAAAATGACCGAAAGCCCACCTGTCTCTACATAAAACTACAATTCTATGGCATTCCCTATTTTGGCAGATTAATAATTGAGCCTGCTCTGCACTTTGTTTTGGGAACCTTACTAATTCTGCTGGTAAATGTCTGAGCATGACATAGTGAGGAGCAGGGTCAATAACTGAACTATCTACCTTTGATTGATTTGAATTTCACCTTTTTTTTATGCTTGATATGCACCTATATAGATACATGCACATATAAAACACCCTGTATCATTGCATATATTTTGAATGTTGATGATTTAGTGAATGAAATGTAATTGGAAATAGGGTTAACATTGCTGACTAGAGAGATCCTTATAACTTTACAATTAAAAAAGTATATTATTATGAACTATACATTTAAAAAAAAGTACTTTTAAAATAACCCTTAAGCCTAGTTATCTTAGGTGCATTTAAATACAAATAATATCTATAAAATAACTTAGGAAAACTAATTTAATTTATATATATTATGTGTGTGTGTATATATATATACTTATTTATTTATTTTTATTTTTTTTTGAGACGGAGTCTCACTCTGTAGCACAGGCTGGAGTGCAATGGCACTATCTCGGCTCACTGCAACCTCTGCCTCCTGGGCTCAAGTGATTCTCCTGCCTCAGCCTCCCACATAGCTGGGATTATAGGCATGAGCCACCATGCCCAGCTAATTTTTGTATTTTTAGTAGAGACAGAGTTTTGCCAGGCTGGTCTCGAACTCCTGACCTAAGGTGATCCGCCCGCCTCAGCCTCCCAAAGTGCTAGGATTACAGGCATGAACCACCGTGCCTGGCCAATTTCAATATTTTTAAAATTTTTAATCTGAATGTTGATTAGATTGTTTTGTGTGTGTGTGTGTGTGTGTTGGTGGTGGTGGTGGTGGTGCTGTTTTTGAGAGGGAGTCTCGCTCTGTCACCCAGGCTGTAGTGCAGTAGTGCGATCTCGGCTCACTTCAACCTCTGCCTCCCAGGTTCAAGCAATTCTCGTGCCTCAGTCTCCCAAGTAGCTGGGACTACAGGCGTGTGCCACCACACCAAGCTAATTTTTGTATTTTTCGTAGAGACAGGGTTTCACCATGTTCACCAGGATGGTCTTGATCTCTTGACCTCCTGATCCGCCAGCCTCAGCCTCCTAAAGTGCTGGGATTACAGGTGTGAGCCACCGCGTCCAGCCTGATTAGATTGTTTTTCAAATCTATGAAAGAATTGTGTTCCTTTTTCATAGTCTTAAATTGTAAGAAAACTTTAAAATTTTTTAAAAATTTAATATAATTATAATAAAAGAAATGAAAACTATAGGAAAAGAACTGAAATTTTGTTTCCCTTTATTTCAACCAGTTCAGTTCAGATACTGTCTTTACCTAGAACAGAAAGAATAATTATTCTCAAAGTTACCAGCTTAAAACCAAATAATTAGGAATTTTGCAATATGTAAAAAAATACATTAAAAAATCAATTACATGAAGATTAGTATGACAATCTGTAAACAATAACCACATAATGTGAGTCCATTTTAAAAGGGTACAAGGTAGCCTAAAATTTACTGTCATTTTTGTTTTGCATATTCTATTTGAAAATGTTTTTCTTAGATTTGATCAACATCTTGGGTCTTCTAACATACAGACGTCACCTAACCTTTTGTAGCAACATACAGCTTACAAAACATCTAGTAAAAATAAAATTTTAATAACTTACAAGCTGCTTTCTTCAGTGTTGTGATTGAAGCTGGCATTTTGACAAAACTTATACTTTGAAAAGCATGAAGGCAAAAAGTTCCAAATTACTCTGGTCAAAGCACAAAAATGCCATCCCCGTTTCACACTATGGTCCCACCCCAACCCTACCTCCTGCCACCACCATAGATAAATAAAAGCAATAAAAACAAAAGTAAACAAATCTCTCAGATTGCATGAGGATATTAAAATAAACCGCAATCAGCTAATATCAAATAGAGGATATCATTTGTCTGGATGCTAGAAAAACATTCTGGTGAAGAATAATCCAGCAGTGGATGAATTTGCCTGATGAAGTCATTAGAACAGAGTTCTTGCTCATCCAGGGTTTAGAAAGCATCCTCCAATATTTTAAAAATGCATGAAATTAGATATCATTTTATGTTGATATTGTCCTTTTTTATTATAAAGATGCAAATTTTTTGTGACACCAATTTTCACTTATTTTTTACTTAAAAACCTGAAAGCTCTTACCCCATGGTCAGCCTTCCCATTTGACCACATCCATTCACAATGTTTATACAATACATCTTTTAATGTACTTTACCTCATAATTAATGAAAAAATTAGTCTCAGAAAGACAAAAGTCATATGTTTCAAGGGAATATATTGTTTTAATATTTTCATGTTTATGAGAATGATTCATGAATTTAGCAGAAAGAAAATTTTAAACAACACATATGAATATCTGTAAATGACAACATAGCAACCAAAACGTATTGATATAAATTGAGAAACTTGGAACTACAGAGAATGTTGACCTTTTAAAAAAACTTTCATGTGTATGATTGGCATGTTGAGAAAAATAATTGCCATATTTTTATAAAAAGAAAACTGCAGACTTCTGATTTTCCTCATGCAAAAAGAATAATGCACTCTTCTTCATTTAATATATATTGAGGCATCTTTTTAAATATTTATACAAAGCAAGCAAAACCTAAACATGTTTACTCTGTGAGTATCTCTGTTTCACCTTTGACAGAATACCATTTCTTGACTTAGAATCATTGATTCCAAAGGCACATACTTTCATTTATAAGGTATATTCTACTAAGTTTGAATCATTTATCTTTAGGAACAGTTTTCTAGATTCAGACTTACCTTTTAAGTGAAATTAAAATTTAAGCTTCAAAATACATATGCCATTTAAATGTGAATTTCTTCCATTCACATTTAAAATGTTGGTAGTTTCTTTTATATATAGAAATAGAAGTGCCATTGTAATTCGTGAGTAGTTATAATTTAATGGACAGAACATTTACAATATTGATAAACATAACATCGATAACAGAAAAAAAACTAATCTTGATTTTAGAAGAAGCACTGCTTTGAACATATTTCTAAAATCTATATTCTAAATTGTGAATCTAACAGAAAGAATGTAAAGTTGTCTTTTATCTATTAAAAACAAAACATCATAGCTTTTATTCAGCTAATGAATCTCCAACTCTAAAATTTCAGATTATAAATAGGCAGCATTGGGAATACTACATATTACCACTGAGCCACAGAAGAGTGGTAAATACTCAAAATTAAATGTTTTTCATCCTTTGGAAACAATATGCGTATTAGTGACACCTGACATAAATGACCTTTGCTCCATTTGACATTTAATCAAGCAGTTAGTATTAAAACTGGAGACAGAAAAGATGTGTTGAAAGCAGTTACTTGTATAGTGAGAGTTGCAGAAAAACTACATGTGGTTTCCATTGTCCCATAGCCAACATTTTGGAATTTCTTACAGAATGATATATTTACATTTCTTAAAACTGAAAATGTCTGCCTTCTTATTGAAGTTTACCATACGTCAAAACACATCAAAAGCTAAATATTTTATATAAAGAGGGAGAAACTGACTAATCTATAATATATGTAAGATTAACCAAGGGAAATTTAAGAATGTCAAAAGTAGTGTTCTAGCTGTCAGGTAATTAATACTCAGGTAATCCTTGATCAATCATAACCAATGTTTTAGTTTACATGACTCTACCAAATATGTCAATTATATTCTTAGGTTGTTAATTGAGTAACTTATGTGTAAAAATTAATAAAATATCACTACATTTAATCAATGCAAGGGTACTTAATGTAAGATCTTCGTATTTATTCGATTAACTAAACTCTATTAGTAAACACAATGACCGCAGGGCCTAAATCATTAAAAAAAAAAAAAAGTGCATCGTTTTCATGGAAGCTTTTTGAATTTGCCTCAAAAATTAATTATGAAGATAACTTTTCTCAGTTTCTGTGCACAGAAATTACCTCCTCAAACCCTTAAAAGCAAATATTATTAAGCACAGTTCATCTATATCAATGAGATGACAGACGCATTAAAAGCTTAAGCTGTATCCAAAGATTACCTGAGTCAACTTACTGTACATGTACAGACATTTTACTGTTCTGTAGGCATGCTGTTGCAAGCATAATATCCATTTAACATATGGTACAGATAGGGAACTGTGAAATGCACCTAGAGGAAAAAAAAAAAACAGCTAATGACAAAGAGCAGGTAAGTGAACACTTCAAACCTCGAAACATATACCAATCAACAAGTCTGAATAACATCTCTCCCAGGATATGAACAAAAATGAGTAACACAGATTTTATTGCTTACATCTTTTAAATCATAATAACTGAAAAGGTTATATATAGATCTAATCCAAGTGAACCTAGAGTCACAAAGTGTTACCACTAGAAGAATAATTGTATCAGATGCCTAACTAATAAATATTTTATCAAGACTTGGCAAATAAAGTGGAGAGGGGAAATTCTAAAAGGTGACAGAATCATGGACAATAATAATGGAGGCTTATAAAACACATTCCATGGTTGATAAAGTGGTTGACTTCTTGAGAGAGCTGTAAAATTATCAGGGAAAGGAGAGCAGATGTTACACATTTGGACTTGGTAAAACATTCGATGCATTGCCTCATGAAAAGTGACTTGAAAAATTAGTCCAAATTGGCTTGGATCTGATCAGTGTCACACAGATTGAAAACTGCTTGAAAATCAGTAAACAAAAGATCATAACAAATGGCTATATTTCCACTTGGGGTAGAGAGCAGCCACTGGAATTGGTGTTAAATCTGGTCTTAGTTAATGGTCTTATGAATAGCTTTTTAAAATAAACAATTTTAATAGAATTTTGAAATGCTGCTGCATTGGGAGACAGTGCTTACAAAGGAGAGAATTGAAAATGATAGTGTTAGAGAGAAGAGTTAAATGCCCAGGAAATAAAGTGAAATGTAGCTTGTAAATTCACTACAGAAAATAAGATGTCACAATAAAATAATGATTCTTATTTTTTTAACATGGATACCAGAACTTATAGATACAAGAACTTATAGATACAAGTAAACCTTGTCTTTCAAAGTAGTCACCCTGAGAAACCAAACACAGTCCAGCAATACTGTCACAGTTTAAAATGTTTCTGGGGAATTCATCTTTGAAATTGCCTTAAGCAAGTAAGTGCCAGTAAAATTTAGAAACCTTTATAAGCCATATAAGAAAATGTGTCTTATCACAAAACAGCCATGCTTAATTTTTGTCCCACACTTCATTTGTAATAATAATAATAATAATAAAATTATACTCCCTAGCTTCTTCATCAGACTTAAGGCCAACAGCCTTTGGCTAGTTCCAACACTAAATCTACCCGCAGAGAGCTAAGATTTCTCTCTACTAAAATTATCTTTAAAAAATACTAGACATATTTGTTCCAGTCTTATTCATTCCACTAACATTTATGATAACCTATTATATATCTATCCCTACTACAGGCATAGCTTAAAGATATTGTGTGTTCAGTTCCAGATGACCACAATAAAGTGAGTATCATGACACGTGAGTCATACGAATTGCTTTATTTCGTAGTGCATATAAAGTTATGTTTACACTATACTGTAATCTAAGTGTACAATTGCATTATGTCTAAAACAAAAATGTACACACCTTAATCAAAAAATACTTTATTGCTAAAAATGCTAATGATCATCTGAGCCTTTAGTGAATCATAATCATTTTGCTGATGAAGGGTCTTGCCTGTATGTTGATGGCTGCTGACTGATAAAGGTGGTGGTTACTGAAGGTTGAGGTGGCTGTGGCAATATCTTAAAATAAGACAACAATGAAGTTTGCCACATAAGCTGACCCTTCCATTCACACACAAAAAAAGTCTCTGTAGCACATGATGTTGTAGGATAGCATTGTAAATCCCTTATTGTCACTTCAAGAATGTTCATAGTATCTTCACCAGGAATAGATTCCATCTCAAGAAACCCTTTCTTTTGCTCATCCATAAGAAACAACTCCTTATCCATCAAACTGATTATGACATTGCATACATTCAGTCATATCTTGAGGCTCCACTTCTAATTCTAGTTATCTTACTATTTCCAGCACATCTGCAGTGACTTCCTCCACTAAAGTCTTGAGTCCCTCACAGTCATCCATGAAGGTTAGAATCAACTTCTTCCAAACTCCTGTTAATATTGATATTTTGACCTGTCATGAATCAGGAATGTACTTAATGGCATCTAGAATGGTAAATCCTTTCCAGAAGGATTAACTTTGACCAGATCCATCAGAGGAATCATTATCTATCATAGCTATAGCCTTACAAAATATATTTCTTAAATATTAATACTTGAAAGCAAAAAAATATTCCTTAATCCATGGACTGCAGAATAAATGTGGTGTTAGTAGGCATGAAAACAACATTAATCATTTTGTATGTCTCCTTCAGAGCTCTTGGGTGACCAGGTGCACTGTCAATGAGCAGTAATCTTTAGAAAGATACCTATTTTTTCTGATCAGTAGGTCTCAACAGTGAAGTTAAAATATTCAGAAAACCTTGCTGTAAACAGATATGCTGTCATCCAGGCTTTGTTGTTCCATTCATAGAGCACAGGCCAAGTAGATTTAGTACAATTCCTAAGGGCTCTTTGATGTTTCAAGGGCATTAGTAAAAGATTTAGATAAGCTGCAAAAGAAAACAAAAGGAGAAGGAGGAAGGAAGGAAGAGAAGAAGAAAAGCTGTGACTAGATTAAAGAAGGTGAATTTTTCCTAATATATATTATATAATTATGAATACTAAGATATAATTTAGAAAAGAAGAACTAAGCACTGCTGAATATTATTTGCCTTTCAAAAATGGAAGTTAGGTTTTAATCAGTGCATTTCCTGAATGCACACTCAGGAGATCTCCCATATCAGGTACTGCCCACCTCTCAGTGAAAATCACACCTCTTTCTTCCAAGCTCTGCAGACATTTCCAAGATGCCCACCTTCCGTTGACCATTTTTATCTTCCTCTTGCTTCCATTGACTGTCAGCACCAGGCTTACGGTAGATGCTCAAATGCTTGTTGAATACTTTGAACTTAATTAACTATAATTAGGCTTTTTTCCTTAGATTTAAAAGAATGTTTAAGAAATGACTTAGTTTTGTATTTCAAAAGTTGTACTCGGCCATGAGAAATTAGTATCTTCTGTGAAGAAGGCAGAAGCATTCCAAATATTCTGAGGATTATTCTTTACTAATGTAGCTTTTGCAGCTTTTAATATTTAGATATCACAGGGTCTGGTGAGTAGGAGTCTCCAAAGTTTAGCCTACCTGATTGTCTCATTTTCTTTATTCTTTCTATACTTCCAACTTCCTCTGCCTTCCAACCCCATCCCATGCCAACCATGTCCTTCCCTGCCTTTCAACCACCACTGCCTCCAACAATGACAGACCTCAAGGGAAATCAGAAAAGGATAGTCCTACAGGTTAAAGTAGAAGTAAGAAAAGAGTCTAAGCACCCGGTAGGTATTTAATAAATATCTGTTTCATAAATGAACAAATGAGTTATGTGCAGCTAGGCATCTAGAATGAGTAACTTGGGAGAGAGAAGGAGGACAGAAGGATGATCTGGGAGAAGTGGGAAGTGCCTCAAGACAAAAACATGAGAGCTTCCCATGGGGTGGGTAGAAAAAGAAAACTTCTCCTTTAAGGAGTGGAGAGCTATGAAGGAGAGGGTCATAGGAATTGCCACTATGTGGGAGACTTTCCTTCCCTCTCTGGTTGGACCACTTTTCAGACAAAGAGCATAGTCATGCCTTTTTGCATATTCAGTCCACAAACCTACTTACTGTTTTTCTCATTCTGTACCCAATTAGGTAGGAAGAGAAGCATGGGATGATGGGATGGCTGGGGTAGTGTGGGGTTAGAGGATGGGATTGGGGAGTGGGACAAGGCTAAACCTATCTCACTGTGCCACTAATCTCAGGAGTTATCATGTTATCCAGCAATTCCTAATCCCACTTGATTCTATGAGCAGCTCTCTGGTGAACAGAGTTCATGGTATGAAAGATGTAATCAACTCAGTGTGCATATCCATTGTTTTGTCGCTGATACAATGGCAGACATTCCAAAAATGAATCTTCACCTTGCCTGTCAAAGCCTATCTATTCTAATTCCCCACCCTGATCTTGGAAAACTACAAAAAGGACCAATTACCCTCTGAGTTAGTTAGAGCCTCATTTGTACTCACTGAGGAATCACATACAGGCACACAACCCTTCCAACAGCATAACTGGTACTGACTATTAACCTAGATCAATAGTCTCAACAGAAAAGGTCAAAGGTCCAATGGGCTCTGGGAACCCCAGACCACATTACTCTCCACCTTGACCAACTTGACAGACAAGCTCAATTGCCCAGGCTGTTCCCTTTCAGTCAGTACATTAGCAAACAACTTCACAACTTGAAACTAACAGTCCTTTTCTTTATATTAAGTACCAAAAAAGGTAAATAATAATAAGAAGACGACGACAAAGAAGGAATAAGAAGAGAATAAAACAAGACAAAGATTTCCATTGCCAACTCACTTTTTATAAAAGAATATACATAATTTTGCAGATTTCCTCTATAGGAGGCTTCATTTTATAATGAGAGATTTGTGGCAATTCTGCTATATGGCATATAGCAATCTGTATGGCTGAGTAACAGCACACTCGAGGGTATGGCTAAATATCTTGGCCCTGAGTTTTGAGGGTACTGAACACTCAGAAGGTCCCCCAGCATTAAAAAATGACGAGAAGCTCTTACACATATAAACAATTCAGAAACTGCCTACATTTGTTTTCTATTGCTGCTACCACACGTTATCATAAATTCAGTGTCTTAAAACAATACAAGTTGATTATTTTGCAGTTCTGTAGCCTAGAATTCCTATACGAGTTTCACTGTACTAAAATCAGTATATAGAAAGGGCTGCATTCCTTCTGCACACTCTGAGTGAATTTCTTGCCTTACCTTTTTCATCTTCTAGAGGCCACTTGCACTCCCTGGCTCCTCCAGCTTCAAAGCTAGGAAAGGTGCATCTCTCTGAACATTCTTCCTTATTCACATCTCTCTGAGACTTTCCTCTTTGGCTTCCCTCTTTTAAGTACCCACGTAATTACAGGGGATCCACCCAAATAATCCAGGATACACTCCTTGTTTTAAGGTCAACTGAATTGCAAACTTAATCCCCCTTTGCCATGTAAGCCAACATATTTACAGGTTACAGGGATCAAGATGTGGATATCTTTGGAGGGGGCATTATTCTGTCTAACACACTTCTCTGTTACTATCAAGGCAAATCAGAGGACCTGCCTCTTCCTTTCCAAAGCTTCCTTCGATGGCTATTCTCACCTAATTTCACCTGTCTAAAAAGTTTTTAAAGGAAGTCTAGAACTGAAACTCCCCCAGGGAGAATCCTGGGCCCTTTTAGGCAAGCATTGGGCAAGACTAATTTTAATGGAAATTATGTAAGCCTTAAAAGAAACACAACTGCTGACAAGTGAGAATTTCAGTAAATAAATATATTGCACACAAGACAGATAATTACACTTTAAGCCAGTAATGCCAGTAAACATAATACAAAACAATGTAGCACAAGTACTGAAAATTTGGATAGACTAACAGACTTTTTTGAAGTCATTTTTAAGGATAGTTTATTTTCTTCTTCCTTCCTACAGAAGCATAGAAATGTATTCAATAATGCAACAGAAGGACAATCAATCTAATATCAAAGTGACTAGAGAGTTAATGCCAAGGCTCCATGTGTATGCTGACATTCCAGAATGGAGAGGACTGAAGGTCGGAGACTCTGGGTAACCTGCACATTAAGAACATCCTCAAGATATTGGGGGCAAGATAGAGTCCTTTCTATTCTACACAAAGAGGCAGATCTAAAATCACAGTCCCTCAAAACCTCTATCTAAAAATTTTTGCAACGTTTGAAGAGAGCTTTGTTCCAAACTCCAGTGCACACAACATAAACACACATTATCAATACTTACAATAAGAGATTGGAATTAAGGTGTACACCACCTCCCAAAATTTTTCAAAACTGCTTCTAATCACAAAAAGGTAAATTAAAAATCCTCTCTAGCTGACAGTAGTTTGAAAGGTAAATAATGGAAGTAGAAAGGAGCTGTACATTTGTTGAAACCTATTATGTACCAGGCACTTTACATAACTTATTTTTTTTTTTTTTTTTTTGAGACGGAGTCTGGCTCTGTCACCCGGGCTGGAGTGCAGTGGCCAGATCTCAGCTCACTGCAAGCTCCGCCTCCCGGGTTCCCGCCATTCTCCTGCCTCAGCCTCCCGAGTAGCTGGGACTACAGGCGCCCGCCGCCTCGCCCGGCTAGTTTTTTGTATTTTTTTAGTAGAGACGAGGTTTCACCGTGTTCGCCAGGATGGTCTCGATCTCCTGACCTCGTGATCCGCCCGTCTCGGCCTCCCAAAGTGCTGGGATTACAGGCTTGAGCCACCGCGCCCAACTTATTTTTATTTGATCCTCACAATGATTGGCAAGGTGTGTGTTGCAGGATACTAAGAGGTCATAGGTTTTAGGAGGCTAAGAAATGACCTAAAACTTCACATCTAATAGTTGGTATAGCAGAGATTTGAACTCAAGAATATCTGCCTCTAAAAATTAGCCATATACTATGACAACACATCCCAAATAAAGATGTATGGTAAGTACTTGGCTCTTCACAGATATTATATAAAATATGGGACAATATTAGTGATATACCTAAATTTAGGCATTAGAAAGAAGTCCTTCTTAATTTACTCTGTAATTGTAACTCAGTTGTTCATCTTACAGGTCCCTACAGTAGTAATTAAACATTCCTTTCTTTGTATTATATGTGTTTTCAAACTGCTAGTAAAGATCCTTGGTCAGCAGCCTTTGTATCTTTTGGCATTTTGCTGCTAACGCTCTGTAAACATGGGCAGCCAAGGAAAATGCAGATGGTGCTATGGAACACAAACCACGACAACATATGGTATACATTTAGTCCTAACAAAGTGTGCTTCTTAACCTCTGGGTGTCACTTCACCATTCCTTTATAAGACTACTCATTTCCAAGGAAGGTTTAGTTTCCAAAACCAGGGCAACAGGTCCACATGTGTTGTATGGCCATTCAGATGCACAGATTGTGTGTCCTAATACCTTTAAGCAAGTGCATTTAGCACATGCTTCCAAGCACTATGGTGTGTACTTATGAACTGTTTCGCCCAGATGGTAAGCTCCTTGAGGACAAGTGCCATGCCTGAAATCTCACCTTATTAGCTGTGCATGGCAGAGTAACATTATTATCTATCTTGTATATAGAGACATACAACCTATAAATTGCTCTTCTAGGTAAACCTTCTGACTACCTTGCTACATTGTGACAATTGCCACATCTTCTAGATGAGGCTCACAGAAGCTAAGCAATTGGCCAGAATCACAAACTAACAGCTAACATTTTCTTATTGCCCACAAGAGAAGGTTTTCTTGTCTTGCACCACTTTATTGTTTTTTTCTTTTAAAGTTTTTATTACAAAGGTCAATGTCTACTGACCTTTTAATAAAAGTAATTATTATTTAGTGCTTAGTATACATGTGCAAGGCATTGTTCTAAGGGTTTTTACAAATACTAACTCATTTAATCCTCCTAACCATCCCATGAGATAGATACTATTTTTATCCACATTTTATAGATAAGGAAACTGAGGGACAGAGAGATTAACTTGTCCAAAATCAGAGGACTGGTAAACAGTAGCAGTGAAATTTGAATCCAACAGTGAAGTGTGCTCCAGAGTGTGTGCTCTTAAACATACACTATTCTGCTTGAATAAGAGTCTACAAAGATCCTTACTCAGGACATAGGAGGAGTTGTTCAGCAAGAAAAAAGCATGTTTACTCCTCCCTATTTGATTTATTTGATTATATTCTAAAGCCTTTCCTCATGCCAATAGAACTCCACGTATTATACTAAACTTTCCTGCACTGAAGGCATATGCAATGGTTACCTTAATTGACACATAAAATACCCAAAACAAAATACTCCAAGACTCAAGGATTTTTGTTTTGTGAATTAGAGACCAAAAAAAAAAAAAAAATTTCCTAGGCATCAGAAGTGTTATAAACTCACATTTGTAAGTCTTTCTTGGGATTTTCAGAATTCTTATACAAGATTTTTTTTTGTCTGAAATATTTCAGTGCTCACTCAATGCCTGAGCTTGAAAATTACCTAATCCTTTTTAATTTTTTCATTTTCAGCTACTTTGCCTTCAGGCATAGGGCAGGGCAAGCACTTGCTTTCAATTCGATGTTTAACACTTTTTATGTTTTTATTTCAGTCGTCTTGAAAACATGCTAGTAAACATCCAAACATATTGTAAAGATTTAAAATTCGGGGTGTGTATACATATATCAACAGGAGTTATGAATTATGTATATTGCAGGCCTATATAAATTAGATTTTGAAGAACAAGCATCACAGTAGTCAAGCAGGTCATAATAAGACATTCCATGTGAAATGTAAAAACTATCTTGAATAAATTATCTGTAAGTTAACATTCTCATTAGAATGACATATTTATTATATCTGGGTTTGTGATATTGCTTTAATGCATTTTGGCTAACTGTTGTAATGGCATATTAAGAAACCATTTCAGGCCTTTTTTTCCCACTGGAATTTGCAGACTTTTATTTCCATTTGAACTAAAATAATACAATATTAAAAACAATCGCCCACTTCCCAATGTAGAATACCATTTTCTTCTGCCCAGAAATATTTAATTAAAGCAGTATATAACTTCAGTAATTATTTTTACACGGAATGACTCTTAAGTTAATAGTCAATTGTAAGACTAAAAATTGGGAGACTGACAATCAAAACAATCTTAAATGCTTTGTTTACGTGATGAAAATGAGTGATCCTTTAATTCCCTCACACACATTAAACTGATTTCACAGACTTTCTGTACTGGTGTTTAACATAGTCAAGTGCTTGAGGTTATGTAAAATAAACAATCTTGAGATCTTATTGCAAATGTTTGCAATTTATGATGTAAACTGATTTGTGAAGAAAAAACAGGATCCTACGTCGCTGAAGCCAAAGAGGCATTTTTCAGAAATCAAAATAGTTCCGAAATTTGAGCACTGCATTATACTAAAGTATTACCATCTGAGGACCCAAAAAAGTTATAAATCTGGGGAAAAACTCAAAATAGATGTACATCAGTTCAGCTCCAAGCAAAGACACCGATCTTACTGTGTCTCTTGTATCATAGGGTCCCTAACATTAATGATGTCTTAACTAATCTCTTTTAACTCAGTTTTCCCCAGTCATGGATTTTGCAACTTGGGAAGGTATTGCACGCCGAAAAGATTTGGGGAGCAGGGGGTGGGGGTGTCCTTTATTAACTATATTAGGATTATTGAGTTTCGACCCAAACTACAAGCATTTGGGTCTTATTTAAATTTAAAGTGAAGAATTCCTCAGACCCCTTCTTGGCATGGTTCAGGGAACTCCGGGTTTGGACCTCTTGTTCACACACCGAGGTGCCTGCCAGAGAGTTTGAACACTGGCATTCCGGGAGAGCGGGCCTTGGGTGAGCCTGTGTGGGAGTCTGACCCGAAGCCCGAGACCCCACAGGGCCAAGGAAAGCGGCCTCTGTCTTCCGTTAGTCTTGAGGGAGCAGGCGTAGGAGGAGGCAAGGGCGCCGCGAGCTCCCGGAGTGCACTGGTCCCACAGGCCGTGACCGACTGGAGCACTGCGGTTGGGGCCAAGAAACTTTGGCCTTTCTCGCTGCACCTGGCTGCCTCCGCGGGCCTCTCCGCCTACCGCGCTCCCGCCGCGGCCCGACTTCCGCGGTACACCGAGCCCGACCCACCCGGCTCCTACCGCCCGGGACATTCCAGACCGACCTACGCCGGGTCGCCGCGCTCCTGTACCGATACCCCGCGCCTTCGCCAGCGAGGCCTGCACGCACCGCCTCCTTTGACCTCGGGCTTCCCCCGCGCTCCGCCGCGTGGGACAGACTGGCCCCGAGGCGGAGCCACCATCTCCCCTGCCCCATGGTATCCAGGGTCCGAACCCGTGTTGGGATCTGGGTTAGGATTAGTGTTTGGAGCTTGGAGCCTGCCTGTTAGGACCCCCGGCCCCGGCGCCGACTGGAGCTCGCTGGAGGCCACAGGACCATGGCGGATGGCCTGACTGCTTCAGGGCGCACCAGGCCCGCAGGCAGATGTTTATTATAAAAACTACCGACGTTCATCAACCAGGAGACCCGCAAGGCCTGCGCACTGAGTACGGCCCAAATCCTGTTCGGTGGTCTTTGAAAGTTAAAAGAAAGAAACCTATCGCCCACGTCCATGCTGAGGAACAGCTTTGAACACTAGCTCAGACCTGGGAGAGGGCCAAGTGGGGGTGGTGGGGAACACTGCTGGAGGATGTGGGGTTTTGTCAGGGGTTTTACACACCCTCCAGAACGAGGGTGGGGAGTCTCAGGGGACGCTCAGGACACTTCAGTCTTCGAGGAAGGTCCGGTCTTCACAAGAGCCCGCGCGGGAAAGAAAGTTCCTGTCTCGGACCTGGTCAGGGCCGAGTCTTCAAAGTCTCCATCTATCCCCACACAGGCAGCACCTTTGGGCTTTACTAGTGGGATTTCTTCCAGAAGAAGGGGGCTACGACACGGGGAGAGAGAGCTCCTCAGTATTTTCAAGGCCAGGCTTTTCCTAAACCCGATTCTGGCTTCCACCTTCTAAATTTAACTAATGAAGAAGCTGCTTCAGCCAACCCTAAACAGGAGTGTGAGATGGGGAATCTGCCCTTCACAGTGCCCTCGCCGGCCCGCCTTTGCGGCTCTTTTCCCGCTCCGAAGTCAGCACCTGCCCCGCTCCAGAGAGGGTCAACGAACTGGGACTGGTTGTCGATTATGCCATACCAAACCTAGGTTGATTTCACACCGCAGGATCCCTCTTTCCTTCCTCCCAAAAGTGTCCCCAGATAAAGGTTGAAATTATAGCAAAATGAATAACAAGAGTCCATCTTGGGGAAGGAAGTTACTCTATCCTATGTTATTTTACTTATTATCTGTTCTTTCATTAATTTGGTATAACCCTGTTTCTATGCTGGGTGGATAAAATGGAGGGGGCCGGCGGCGAGAAATGCGCTCAGCGCTAGGGACAGCCACACAGCCACCCTTCTTACTGCCCCTTGACTGCAGCACGTAAGAGCAGAGGCAAGCGCTTTTCCAAGTTGGTATATTCGAGAGAGTGATACGCATTAATCAAAAGGGAAAAGGGAAACACTATCCTGGATATTTTAATAGTAACAGGAACAAAGATGACACGAACCCCATCAAATGAAACGATATTTTCATTCAATTGATCGCAAAGTGTCTTCAATTATAACTTGGCACTTATTTAAGAGGTTTAACAGAAGTGGAGGCGACACATTTTGTACTGACAACACGTCATGAGATAACATCTTTTGTTTAAAATAACTTAATACACTAGAAAAAATATGTCAAATATAAATAATTTTGTTTTCATGGAGAACAAATAGTTACAAAGCTCAACCGCATACCAAAGTTCAGTTAGAAGAGCTTTTCCTCTTTCTTGTAAATTAGAAGGTAAAATAAAAACAAAAACAAAACCCCACAAACTTAGGCTTGCCAGCGAATTGGGATACAGATTGGCTTAGTCCAAAGTATCCCAGTTTAAATAGCTACATGAATTGAAACAAACAACCAAAAAAAAAAACAAAAAACAAAAAAAGTTACTTGAATAGATACACCTTTGTGAGATAAAATGCAAATGTTGAAAGTCAGTCCACACATTATAGCCAAAATAAACTTTGTTCGTGTGTATCAACATATCTTACACAAACCTAGTGCCTGTATCTAGCTGGGTGTTATTTAAGGTGAATTTGACGGGATAGAGAGGGGGAAATAAAGCACTGTCTTCAAATAGGACTTCGGGAAACCAACAAGAAGGAACACAAGAAAAGGGGAATGGTGGGAACTAACATTCATTGAGCGCCTATTGTGCCTGGCACAGCGAGGCGCTGCACCTTCATTATTTCATTTGGTGGTCTTGTTTTCTTTTTCCTTTCCCCACATGTTCTGCCCACCTCTGTCTTCTTAGGACAATGAGTGTAATTTTTTCCCTTTCTGACTTTTTTCTTTTGTTCCCCAGGACCGAAGACAGGGAAAATATATATATATATATATATGTGGATATAGGTATCAATTTCCAGATGCTTTTGGTATTGTTTTTCATAGTGAAGATGAAAATGGAGTGAGTGCATGGGAGATAAGGGGGTGGGAGGAGACACACCATCAATGGAATACAAGTAACATGCAAATCGGAATTTACTGTCAGCAGTCCGGACAGTTTTGCCATAATAATTTCTCAGAGAAATCATTGTCTGTGGCATCTTTTTGTGTTAATATTATTTTTCTCTCTCCTCGTTTTAATATTTTCTCTTTTCTTGCTCTCCCATACATGGTGGGTTTAAACTCAAAGCATCTGATTCAACGTAAAAGGAGGCCCGCCTCTCTTATCAAATTTCTCGTATTAACGTGAACTTCGCAGAAAAAGGTCAGTTTCAAAACCTGTGAACTTCCCAGCTGCGCACTTTTTTCATCTTAGTTTTTCAAATAAGTATACCTCTTCTTTCTGCTTTGCCTTCTTAGCGCATTTTTAAAAACACACATTTAAGTTGGTAACTCCCCCACATTCTCTCGAGATTTGTCTGGGTTGTTTTTCCATATTTTAAAATGTATAAAATACTTTAATTTTAAAATTTGTTTTTGCTCCTTGGTTCTCCAATTTCAGCTTCTGCCAAATAGTAATAAGAAATAAGTTCTCTTTCTCTTTTTCTCTCCGGTCTTTCAATTTTTTTGTTTGCTCATTTTTTGTTAACAAGATTTTTTTTTTTCTATGCAAGAGTCCATCGTTGCCGCTTTGCGGTGAGCCAAACTCCTCGGTTCCAGCACTCCCCTGTCCAGTCTCTCTCCTGACTCCCCCAAACCCGCTCCTACAAAACCGAATTCTAGGCCCTCGGGTAGGAAAATGGGCAGGAGCCACAGCGCCTGGGTGCCTCGTGAGATCCCTGGTCCTGCGTGGAGTCTGCCTTTCCGAGTCCAGGATGCGAAAGGGAACAAGGGATCGTCAGTGAGGAGGAAAGAGGGCCGGCTCTCGAAGTCTGAAAGGGGTAACGGAGAAGCAGCGGGGCGCGGAGGGCGTGTAGGCTGAGTGCCGCGGAGGAGGTGCGACATTGGTGCTGGCGTTGGCATCACAGACCCAAGGCTGCGGCGTGCTTTTTGGCTTTCAGTCTGAGATCGGCGATGCTGGAGTTCTTGCTGGTGGTCTTGGCGGCTGCTGCCGCCGCGACTACCGAGGCGGCGGAAGCCGAATCCGCGGCCAGCGTGGCGAGCGGCAGTCCGAAGGGCGGCGCTGGGAACATCATGTAGGGCGCGTGCGCGGCCAGGTGCGGATGCAGGTGGTGGTGCGCGTGCGCCACAGCGCTGTCCAGCTGCAGCTGCGCCTGAACCTGAAAGGACAAGGGCGTCACGTTGCAATGACTATCCTAGGGTGACAACAGAATAGAAACAGAGCATTAACGGCGTCCAGCTTGGCCAGAGAGAGAGTTGGGTTGTGTTTGGGCACGGGGAGAGGGCATTTGGCTGCGCATCTTGTTCCGACAGTGACCTTCTCAGCCTGTTGCTGAATCTGGGGTTCCACATGGATACTCCACTGCCCCCTGGGTCTCCGAAACTCAGTTGGGGTAGGTTTATTTCCCTGCACCCCGGGAACCCCCGTCTGCAGGAATGTGGCCGTCTCCCTTGGGAACTGGGCTGAAATGGTATATTGGAAAGACTGTGGGTGAGGATCCTTACCCTCTTCTCCTGATGCTGCCATGCATCTCTTACCCCACTACCAAAACAACGGAGTACCAACAATCAAACTACGCAACTTTTTTATGTTATTCAGGGAAGTTATTCCATCTTCCCCACAATAGGCACAATTGTGAGTCGGTACTTCTAACCTTTACTGCCATAAGAATTACCCAGGGATCTCGTTAAAATTCAGATTCTGATTCAGAAGGTCTAGGTTGGGGCCTGAGATTCTGAATTTCTAACAATCTCCCAGACAGTTTTGTTGCTGCTGGCCCAAAGATTACCTTTTGAGCAGTAAAGGTCTCCTTTTAAAGTCACCCCTCTCTCTTTCTTCAGTCATTCTCCCTTGTTTCCAAAGCCCAGCATTAGGATGCCAGAGTCCTGTGGCACCAAGAGAGCTAAGATCTCCCTGACACTGAGTCTCAATTCATGGGCACACCTATGTGTCTCCCTGTCAAAGTCACTGGAGACTGAGAGCTAATTCATGACATCACAGCCATGCCAAGCAGGGGTCCTGGCTGAGGATGGGGAAGGTCAGATACTGGTTGGGAAAGGATATCGCCCTCAGGCTTGGAGAGCGGGGAGTTCAGAGCACTGGGATTTCCCAGGATTAAATCATTGCTGCAGGCCGTCCTTTTAAAATATACTCTTAAAGGTTTCTTTATGGCTTAGGGTTTGCAAAGGCAAGGCAGCCCTGGGAAGACCAAGACTTCTCTCTTTACCAGAGATGAAGCTTTGTTTGCAGAAACAGATTTAAAAACAAAAGAAAGAAAAAATGAAAGTATGAGCTGGGAGTACTCGTGTTTATTTATTTTTCTTCTGTCAGAGTTATTTAATGTGACTAAGAGGTAGAAAATACCTACAAAAGTATCTAGAGGGTTGCCTTAGAAATACCTTAAGACTAATCTCTGTATTGGATTTGACAAAATCTTAATCAAAAGACTTTTCCTTCCTCTCTCTCTAAGGGCGACCTTTAGTGTATTTTTAAAGGGCCAGTTACTGCCCCCAGGCCTCTTCAGGGGTTCCCATGAGGACAGAAGGGAGTAGGTATTCAGGCCCTTAATGCTGTATAGGTTTTTAAAGGGTAGTGGGTCCACTATATCATCTCAAAATAGATTATCCAACTGTGCAGACATTGACATCTGGGATCAGAGATAGGTGATGTTCAACAGTTAGAGCAAACAGTCAGGTATTTTTATATTTAAAAACAGCTTGAAATTATACTGTACTTGCCTGCTGAAATGGCATCCTTAAAGCACCTACGTTGACATAGGGTGCGACTCTACAAGCTTCAAACTGGCTGGCGGCCCCTATGAGAACACCTGTAAAAAGTACAAAAGAAAAATAATGTGAGGTTAACATTTGTAGCATTTTTCAGGGTTCCAAATGGTACAAGATAGAACTAATTACTTTGAAATTGGACTATTATCTTTCTAAACTGTATCCAAAATTTAAATAAATATAACTTACTCCCAAACTTTAGGACTCCATTAACAGCCTTTGAGGATTATTAAGTCAAGAACTATTGTCATTTTTGAGGTTTCTTTTTTCTGTCATTGTAATAGTAATATTCACTACTTCTCTCTTTGCTCAGGCTTTCAAATGTTCCTTGTATAAGAAGCATACCTTTATGGAGTTGATTTTCTTGTTTTCTACATTTAGCTCTTCGATTCTGAAACCAAACCTATAGGTTGGAGGGAGAAAAACAAAATAAAACCTAGATATTATGACTAAAAATTTTTTTTAATTACAAGAGTGCAAAGAGAAAAGAGTCGTGGTTTAGATAAGAACTGGGAGATACAGCAAGCAATCTTTGAATTGTATAAAACAGCCTCAATTTCCAAAGTTAAACATGTAAATTAACTACAGAAATAGAAAGATAGATTTTATAGACTTTTGCAAGATACATTACTATTAGTCCTGATTTCATCTTTTCACATAACAGAGTCCCTGTGGCCTAAAACTCTACTTGGTACCTGATACCAGTATGATAATGTGTTTAGATATTTGCCCAGTTAAGACCTGAGAAGGATGTGCTCACTAATAGCCTTTAATGTTAATTAGCTTCATCTTAAAGAAAACCCAAACACCAGAGCAATAATAACTCTTTTGGGGAGAAGGAGTTATAAAGGTTGGGGAGAGATAATTAGTGTCATAAAAGCCTCACTACAAAGAAGTTTAGAATTTCTCTGTTCTTCTGTGCAGCAGAGTGAAACACAGTAGCAGAATAATTGTGTACCATTATCATGATAATCTAATTTACTTCTTTAGAAAAAGTCACTGCTTGCAGTTAGGATAGTAGGAAAACATCTAGAAAATAACTAAAATGTAAATAAAAGTATGAAACAACAATAAAGTACACTTCTTAAGAGAAAAAAAGAAGAGCATTCAGCGAAAGGACAATGAAGTATGTATAAAGCGAGTAACTCTTAGGTACTTTGTTCTCCTGGATGTTACCTGCTTAAACTTGACAACTTTTACAGGCAGTATGACAGATTTTTAAAAATTCAAATAAAGCTTGCTTTTGTATTCCACTTTCAATAATAAAGCATATTGATTGACTCACAAATTAAAGTTTTAAAAACCCCATTAAAGTAAAAATACTGCTTCAGAGCTTTTATTGGTATGTTTTTGAAAGCAAGTGTTATAGTCAATGTAAATCTTCAAAAATTTCTCTGCTATTTAGTATAATAGAGGGTGGATTGTGTGCCAGGGTGGCGTCCTTTGTGTAATTCACATGGCCTGAGGCTTCTTGCCTTTTTTTCCTCTAGAAGAGTTGGAATTAAGATACTAATAATCATAACTGTAATAATTATCATCATGTTCTTAAGGGGTTGCTGAGCCTGTGGAGATCTCAGTGCACAGAGCAAAGCAGGAGAGGCTTAAAAAGGAAGGCTCTGCTGCTGATGCTGTGATGACCAAGGCAGCCTATTACTACTTTTCCTCTTAAACGTGACTGTTCTGGGTTTTTTTTTTTTTTTTCCTGATCCTATTACAAGATGCGGGAAGCCCCTTAAGAATTGTGCATAGTTCGCTACAGATGGTGGTCTCTGTGCCCAGAGACCGAGGGAGTATCTGTTACAGCGATACTTTGTAACAGCTGCAGATGTGGGGGCCTAAAACTGCTCCATGTGTTCAAACAAATAATGACTATCATTTTATTCTATTTTATTATTTGAGCGGAAATATAATCTGAAACATTTACATTTGTTCCCCGTAAAGCCAGAAGGATATGTGTATGTGAAAGTACACAATTTGCTCCTTTAAATGACCCCAAAGCCTATTTTTGCTATTACATTTGCCTCCACGACCAATAAAGAAAATCTGTTTCAATCCTAACTTCATTGGGTATGGCACGTGCTGGGGGGGGGGGGGGCAGGTTATGGAAATATAAATACTAAGATATGTGGTTTGTTTTAAAATTTAATTTCTTTAGGGTCAGTTTTGTTGCCTTGGTTAAACAAATGAACAAAGAGTGGCCAAAATGCGTTTATTTCTCCGCTATTTCACACACAGTTTGAGATCGACCGCTAACAGCAGACTGTAAATTTCTGCACTTAACAGTTACTAATTTTCTTTATAGTCTGAACATCTATAAACCTAATTGGGATATCCGCTTGACAAACCTAGACCCTGTAGAGCAGACCTTCAAGGAAATCAAACTCCAGAGAGCAAAATACTCCTTGGAACTTTCAAGGCATCCAGAGATAAAACGTTTTCTGTGGGATTTTTTTTAAGCCTTATAAAAGTAGGCCCATTAGGATTAAACCACATTAAAGCCAGCGCGAGGCGAGGGGGGTGTGGTTTATAGAAACTCTGGGAGAAAGCCCAACACAGCTTTCTTCTTCTGGGAACATATGTTAGGATGGAAAAAAAAAAAGGGAGGGGAGTGCTATAGGACTAAGATCTACTTTGGAAAATAAGACCTCTAGTAAAGATATCTCTTTCCTTCTCATCTTACACCAGACACTAGAACCGCCACCTCCCGAGTGTGTTCCCCAAGCCTCTTTCCAACCCCAGGCTCTCTCTGCTCCCTGGGCCCTCGACCTCCTGGCAGCTGGGTACCTGCACTCGGGCCTCCGACAGGCCCAGTCGCTGGCTCAGTTCCTCTCGCATGAAGGCGTCGGGATAGTGGGTCTCGTCAAAAAGCCTCTCCAGCTCATTGAGTTGTTCCAGGGTGAAATTGGTCCGACTTCGCCTCTGCTTGATTTTGGTCTGGCCTTCGTCCTCCATCCCTTTCGCATCCTCTTTGCGATCTTTCAGCTCCGGGGACACTGGAGGGGGCACCCCAGGGGGGCCACACGTGCATCCATGCACACACACACGAACACACACACACACACACACACACACACACGGACAAAAACAGCACAGCAAATCCCGTTACCAGATTTGTCACAAAAAAGGATAGAGAATCGTTCCCCCTCGTGGAATCCTGATCCGGCTTCTCACCCCACTCGGAGGAAGAATATCCCGGAGAAGCGCAAAGGTCAAGTCTGAGCAGCCGCCTGGGGCAAGGTGGGCAGTCAACCACCCACCTCCTCCGCAAACGTACCTCGACTCACTGTCCACCCCACAGTTCCCGGCCTTCCCCAGCAAACGCCAAATGCTTTCCACTCACTTTCGCACTCACTTTCTCCCGAGCACTCCCAGAAATCAAAGGCGCAGCGCCAGGCCTCTCACAGAGCAAGGTCTGGACATAAGGGCGCGGCAAGGCCACCCACTGGCCTCTCACACCGGCCATTCCCAGAAGGCTGACTCGTTCTCAAGCCAGCTCTCACCACCTCCGGCTCTCTGCCTACCGCAAACTTGCTGATCTAATTTAGGAACAATTGGGCCGAAGGGTATCAGCGAGAGAAACAGACTCCGGTGTTGTGCTGCACAGGGAGCCGCATCCGCAGACACCCCTCGCTGCCCCTGGGCTCGGGCCAAACCCTGCATAAGGTACCCTGGGCAGCCAGGTAATCTCCGTTCGCCCTGTCCGACCGGGGTCGCACAAGCACAGGCGCCCACGCCATGTTGGCGGCCCGAAGGGCTCGCCGCCCACGCCGGGCCAGAAGGCAGGAGGCGGAAAACCAGCCTCCGGTGGCGGGCGAAAGCAACCGCTCTCTCTGTTCTCCCTTCGCCCTCCCTCGTGGAAACGCAGACTCGACCCTAAACGCTTAACCCACAGAGATCAACAGGTTCAAGAGGAATATTCGCGATCCTCGGTTTCTATTGGTTGCTCAAAGCCTTTTCATGCAACCAGCAGCTCGGATGTTTAATAAAATATGCATTTTTCTGCTCTGGGTTTGCACACACCCGTTGCCACTGTCCTGTCCTTCTCCTCCCTTTAAAAACAGGAGCTCTTCTAGTGTGAGCATATAGAGTCACCATATGTATATCGCCCTGGAACCTTTATACTCTGCGCCCGAACCAGAGACTCCAGTTTTTAAGGAGTCAAAGCTGAGTTTAGATAGTAGAGACTGTTTGCAGTTCTTTCCAGCGCAGGATCCAGGCCAGCATGGGTGTTAAAAATCATTTCCGGAAGAGCCGTTCTGCAGAGAAATTAATACTTGTCCTGAGCTTGGAAATCAACAGTCCCAGGAACTGAGTCCGCCTGGGGTTCAGATCTGAACCTCGCCGTCAAGCGCGCTGGCGAACCTGTAGTTCGGGCCTGTAGTTGTGGACTCAAGGCCGGGAGGCTGAGCTGGGCACCTTGACAGTAATTCCACCATTTTACAAATTTAGGAAGACCTGGTGCTGGTTTGGAAGAAGAAGAGTCGCTAGATCTCGGCCCTGCGGGGCATTACTAGCTACGGTGATCTTAAGTATTGCCGTATTTTCTAGTTCTCAGAGTTCGTTTTGTGGACATTTGTCCCTTCTTTAGGAAGGAAGTGGATAACATTATAGTGAACATTATGAACCAATTTAATAGCAAAGTATTTTTACTGATATTGTACTGAAATTAAAATATGAAAACACATCCTTCAGATGCTGCCAATGAGGTGGGAAGGCTTTGTCTCTTACATGTCGTCTACACAGTGGATGCCACTCAAAGTTTTGGGGCTTCGAAGAGATGTCCAAATTTCAAGTTGATCAATAGACTTAATAAAATCTCTATTTTTGTCCCCAAATTTCCAATTAATGATCTAAACAGGAACAGACCATGTTATAAACAACTTAATTGCTTGCTTAAATATGTGATTCCACACATGCCACATATTTTCTTAATTGGAAAAATATGGCAGTACACCAGTTACTGCAGGCACCAAGTGCCAAATTAATTTTATTGTTGAACTCCTTTGAATTGTTATAGGATGCTCTGCCATTGAGATAAAGACATTTCCTAACACTGCGCTAGCACCAAAGGATTTTTGCTCTAAGAGAACCGAGTACTGGGTGATTGAAAACACTAAAGGAATTGTGTAAATATAGATCCCCACCTCCCCGTCCCCGCCCCCAACACACCAAGAAACCGAAACGCCTCGCCGGGGAGAAGCAGCGTAGCCTGGACCCTAGCTTTCGTTGGCTTCCTTCTACCTTCAAAGAGAGTGGGAAGTTTTGGCCCCTAAGATCCAAAGATTCAGGGTCTCTGCGGAGTTCAAGGGGTCTTGGCGGCCCCAAACACGAGGCGAGCTATCCACCTCTCCCCTTATCCCTCCCTGCAAACTCCTTGCTAGAGGCTAGCTTTAGTCCCGCCGTCCGGTCCGGCACCCCCTCCTGCAGCCCGGCCCCGCGAACTTCCACGTCCGCCTGTGGGCCATCCGGGCTGCGGGCCCATTCTCCGGCTGGTGAAAAATGCATTTCGATGGAATGGGAACATCTGGGAAGGGCGCGCACAAATCCCACACGCTTCCTCCCCAACAACACACTAGGACCCCACCCACGACCGAGCATACCGCCGGACCCCCACCCTTCCACTATCACTCCAGCTTACAAAGCTGGGGTCCAGGGCCCTCTCCGCGTCCCTCTCCCCTCCCCGCTGGGCCTCGGAGTCCTCTCCTGCCCGAGAAGAGTCAGGAAGGAGGGAAGGGGAACCGTTGCCCGGGGTCAGTCAGGTCGTTACCCTCCGTCAGTCGCGGGCTGCCCGGCTCCCTGCTTCTCTCGGCAGCGCCCATGTCCAGCTCCCGGACGGGAGAGCGCCCTCCTCCAGCTCCTCCGCCTGCTCCTCCTCCTCCTACACCTCCTCCGCCTCCTCCGCCTCCGCCTCCGCCTCCTCCGCCGCCGCCTCCGCCGGCCGCCCGGACTGCCGGGCTGCTGCGGTCGTCGCGGCCGGCCTCGGTGCAGCCGGTCGGCTCCTTGGCCCCGCGCAGCGGCCCGCTCTCCAGCACCTCCCGGTACGTGATCGCCTCCTTCTTCTCCTTCACTTTCTGGTCAAAAGACTTGGAGACGAACGCCGTAAGTTCTTCCATCGCCGCCGCACGTCAGCCCGGCGCTCAACCTCTGCCAGCCGAGCCCCGCTCTTTTTTTCCTTCTTCTTTTTTTACTGCTCCAGCCCCCCCAATAATAACACATCAATGGGACAGGAGGTGGGGGAGGAGAGGGAGGAGGAGGAAGAAGAAGAAAAAGAGGAGAAGAAGGAAGAAAGAGGAGGAGAAGTAGGAGAAAAAGAAGTAAGAAGAGGAGGAGGAAGAAGAAGAGGAGGAGGGGGAGAAGGGTGAGGAGGAGGAGAGGGAGGAGGAGGAGGAGAAGAGAAGGGGCGGGGGCCGCCGGAGGGAAATGGGAACTGATGCTTCCCTGCCGGAGCGCGCTTGTTCAATGTTAAGATCTTTGACAATTCTTCCTGCGGAGAGTTCAGATCTGATAGCGACGCTGCGCTTGAAGTCTCACTATTTATACTTCCTAAAGGCGGCCCCTTGTTCTGAGTAAATTACCTCCCCGCGCAACTCGGAGTGAGCCCCCTTCCCGGGTAGCAGTCGCGCCTCTACCGGGGGTTGGGGAGGGGAAAAGGAGAAGGAGAAGGAGAGAGAGAGAGAGAGAGAGAGAGAGAGAGAGAGATTGGAGTTCGGGCGGGCTGGGGCTGGAGTGGTAGGGCAGCACAGGGGGACTGGAGGGGGCGGGGAGAGGAGGCCGGTCCCCGGCCGCTCAGGTTTCCAGATAGCCCCTGCCGCCTATGCTCTTGGCCATTAATCCAGGATTGACAAGAATCCCTAATTAATTTAATTAGGCGTGGATTTTGCGTTGGTGTCACGACTTAGTTAAACACTGGGGAGCTGGATAGACCCCGCGGGGTGGGGCCAAGAGGAAACTGACAAGTGCGCAGCTCTTAGAGTCAGTCTGGTATCCCGACACTACATCCTTCCCTACAGCCTTGCTTGGAGTCAAGATGCCTCGCAACTGCTCAGCTTCGCATTTGTTTTCCTCGTCCCTGCCCTGCATCTATCGCCCAGCAGTTTATAGGCCCCGCATCCCATTCTCGCATCCTGAGCCCGCATCCCAATCCTGCATCCTCGCCTCTCACTCACACCTTCGACCCCTGCCGGCAGTAGCTCCACCGCCCGGCATCATCCTGCCCAGAGTCAGGGTTGTCTGCACCTTCTCCGACCCGCGCAGCTTCTCTTAGGAGCTTCCCGGCTCGCAGGCAGGTTGAGTCCGGTTCTCCTCCAAGTTCCTCGCCCCTCGGTCCGTGTTATTCGCTCTATTATTCGTGTCCTGGAGCCTAGCTGACTCCTCTATGGACAGACCCCGCTAAAAGGGACCGGTCGATTTAACAAGTTTCCCGAGCAGCTGTTAGCTGACAGATCTCATTTTAAAGTGTTTCCTTAGCGCCCGGTCAAGGACAGCTCGACTTCGTTCGTTTCCCCTCTGAGGTCTCAGAACTCTCACCCTTCTCCCTTGCTCCTTGCAACCGAACCCCTCTATGATGAATTACAGGACTTCTTCTTTAGCATCTTGGGAAACATCCGAGTTTGTTTACTAATTTGAAAAACAAGAGATTATCCCTCTTCGAGTCTGAAAAAAAAAATCGACGTTAAGTTTGTACCTCATCTAATTTCATTTATTGCGGAGTGCTAAAAAAGAGACGCTCGCCAGGAGTAAACGTCCTCTCTCTCTCTCTCTCTCTCTCTTCCTCCCCTCCCCCCGCAACGATTTAAAATTCTATTTCTGGTCTATTTTCATCGGAACGGTTTGTTACATTAGAGGAACGTCTATATTCCTGAGTCATTTGTCTGTATTGTGCCGGACAGGGCTTGCTGTGAGAAGTGTGGCTATGCAAATATATACTCACAAAAGAATATTTACATATGAAAAGTTATATTTAAGTGTGTAAACAAATATACATCTTTAAGTGTGGCTTAGGGGACATTTTCAAGTATCTGAATATTAATGCAGACTTTCTGGAAGTTAAAGGTAACTTGATCATTATTTTGGATCTAATACTCTTAGTAAAAATAAGAGGAATTACAGAACATTAATATGTATATCTTCCATATATTGGTTAAGGCATCAAAACAAATTAGCAGATAATTTAAGAAGTTCTGTCAAAACAATCTGAAATACTTGTAAAAAGAGAACACAATTATAACTTAATATATTAGTGTTTCTCAAATAGATGTAAATAGAAGCTGGATATAACCTTATGTTATTCTACAATACTCATATTAAAATGTTCACATTTGGTGAATTTAAGGATTATGCATATCATGCTTTTTGGAAATGTTTTGCCTTTCTAAAACATTTCATTTTTTGCCACTTTTAGGAGAACCAATGTCTATAATTTTTCCACAGCTATAGCTTTTAGGTATTAATACATTGTGTCAGTACTTGCTTTTGTTTTGTTACACCACAAAAGGGACTCAAATACTCAAAGTTTCCAAAGTTATACAAATTTAGAAACAATTTTACATTGAGTCTTGGGTTACTCTCTGTAACTACTTTCTGATATTATCAGAGGAAAATAATAAAAAACCTTTAATCCTTTATGAAAATCTGTTTTTAAGATTATTTAGCAGAAAGGCCAGTAATGGGGTGAGCTAAGTGGATATGGTGCTCAAGGTGCTCTCAAACTGAGGTGTTAAATACATATTCATAAATAACTCAAAAATAACCACTGTTAGAAGTCGGCAAGGAATCAGGAGACCCACCAGCTACTAGTTTGCCTTTTTAAGCATGATTTTTAGGTTTGAACTCATCTTTCATCTACTGAGCTTGAGGGAAAGATGACCACTTTAAAGGTAATCAGGGAAGTCACAGACACAACTATTGTGTAATTCAAACCAATAGATTTTCCCATGATCTCAGCTTTTTGGCTCATTGCATATTTAGGAATAGTAGTGTTGATAACAGATGGAGCTATGAGAAATTTTTAGTGTCTGACCACAGATTCCCACTGGCCTAAGGGAAGTTTACGTTAAAAAAAAACAAGGTTATAAAATCATATACTAATAAATGCTCACAAAGTTCCAACGATTTTGTTTCATTAAACAGCAAATATTTTCCAGAGATAGGACATTTCAAAATACAGTTTTGGTAAAAAAAAGCATTTATGGTAAAGCTCAGCTGACAGTCTGTGGACGGATACACAGGTTCCAATAAAATTCAGGACCCAAGGGTTTCCCCAGCTTTTGAATTATTTAAAATATACATATAGTGTTGTAGTATATAAGTTTTAAAATGGTGCCTCAAAATTGGCTAGTTAAGGTACATTATTTATGAAAAATATATTGTGGAGGTGATTTTTTACCATCTCAAATATCTGCGGAAAATTGTAGCTTGGTTATCTAGCAGTGGTGAATGAGTTGGTTCTCATAGTCGACCAAAACCCAGGCCAACAATTTATTTATCTTTTTAGCTTTGCTTAAGCGTAAATGAGGAAAAAATAATTTTCACGTAAGGAAAAATAAGTTATGTAGTATGAGTTACAGAAAATGCTGAGTCTCTTTAATTTCTATTGGTTTAAATTAAAAAACTCCACACACCTATAAATTTGATTTCTCCTTCAGAAGAAACCGCTCCCCGCCTCGCCTCAGGCAGGTTTCTCCTATTCCTCTACTAACCAGTTACTTTAATCTGAGAAACTAATTTGCACTCAACTTGTGAGTGCCTTCACCTTCAGGGCAGAAGAAACACCGACTTTTAATGCATTTTTGCAAATAAATCATTACAATTTAATCACACAAGACTCTATACAGACACACTCCCATGATTTATTATCGTTGCGCGAGTTTCCCCCTCCCCCAGCATGAGATAACCAATTTTGTTTCGTGTAGGTGTCATAAACATAACTTCCTACGATGCAGATTTGTTTACTGATTACCCATGACGATAACGACGACTACTAAGACAATAACACTCTCCAGTCCCACCTTTATTGCTTTTGGTAACAATAAAATCAAAATAAACAGGCACGCAAAACAAACGCCAAACAAAAAATTGGCAGCGTTAAAATCTACTCCCTCGGCATTCCCAGCGCCTGGCAGCATCCATCGATGCACTCGATATCTCGGCTGAAGCTGCCTGGCGCTAGAACCAGGAAGGCGCTGAGCTTAAACTGAAGCAAGTTCGGTGTACGCCGGCGGCGCCCTGATCTAAAGAAACGTCTCAGGGTCTGCGGCGCTTGCACGTCAGCGGAAGGTGTGAGCCCAAAGGTCTGGACCGAGGTGATGCCCACGACCAGGGCCTGGCGAGCGGCGTCCGTGGCTGCGGGGCTCCGAGGCCCTGCTCTGGCAAGAGGCGGCGTGGGGCCTGCCGCAGTTTGCGCTGGATGTCGGCAGAGGGTGGGCGGCGGCCTCGCGGCGTGTGCAGTGTCAACGTGCGCATGCGTCCCGCACCTGGGAGGCTCCGGACTCTCTGGGTCAAGGCTGGTGGCTGTAGGATGGGTGGGTGGGTGGCCGCAGGCCTCAAGCTTGGTCCTCTGTCTTGAGGACGTGTCGGAGAGTTCGCCGACTCCTCCCCTCGCCCCCCATTCCTGGCTCTTCATCGCTGCTTTTGGGTTTCCTGGCTCATCTTGCAATATAAGCCTGGCGCTTCCTCACTAGCTCTAGGTAGGGTGGATCAAGAGGGAGGCTGGATTCTGGTGCCCTCTATCCCATCCACTCCGCTGTCCCTGCTTTAGATCCACCTCTTTCTGATTCCGCCCTACCCTTTCTGGCTCACACTGGCTTGCTGAGAGAAGTGGTGCAGGGTGAAATAGATGTTCCTTTCTTGGAGTATAAATATGCTTGCCTTAAACACACTATATATTCCCTTGACTTCTGTACTTGTGGCCATGTGACTAAGAGCATATGGCTTTGTTTACTTTTGCAAGATGTTATAATGCACCGTAAGGCATGTTGCCTGCTCTTGATTTTAGGTTAACCTTGACGTAATTTCTCTCAGAAGTTGTGTATCTTTAAATGCACACTGGAAACCTAAACAAAAAAATATTTTTTTGGGCCGGGCGCGGTGGGTCAAGCCTGTAATCCCAGCACTTTGGGAGGCCGAGACGGGCGGATCACGAGGTCAGGAGATCGAGACCATCCTGGCTAACACAGTGAAACCCCGTCTCTACTAAAAAATACGAAAAACTAGCCGGGCGAGGTAGCGGGCGCCTGTAGTCCCAGCTACTTGGGAGGCTGAGGCAGGAGAATGGCGTAAACCCGGGAGGCGGAGCTTGCAGTGAGCCGAGATCCGGCCACTGCACTCCAGCCAGGGCGGCAGAGCGAGACTCCGTCTCAAAAAAAAAAAAAATATATATATATATATATTTTTTCCACTTCCAGAATTAACAGTAACCCAATTGTGTTCCAACTAACTAGGTAGTAGATACATAAATTCAAATGTCTTTTGTTGTCACAGGAAAGCATTCGGGCTGTCGTGTTTGATCTTAGATGTATTATAAAAGCTCTAAGTGAAGGAGGTAAGCAGAGTTCCCAGGTTTAAGATTTGGAGCAGGTGTGACAGTTGCAACCTTGGGGGAAACTAGGTATCCTTTAAGAGCCTCTCTAGTCTTAGAGTTTACAAATATTCACTTTCTTTGCAGGCAAAGATTTCATGCTAAGTGATATAACACTTTATTTATGTTTTTCAATAAGAGGGCTAAAAATGTCAGAATCTGAAAACGAGAAAAACAGCTGGCACCTTTTTGTTAATTGGCCTTGCCAACTCAACCAGTCTCACAGAGAGGGGTGTTATGAATTGGAAAAGTTCTGAAAGCGGGTTGTTATAGTAGATCTATAGTTGTATTTCCTGCTTTCATTTCCAAACCATTGGGGATAAATTCCTATGATTGATCATGCGTTTTTAAAAAGAAAGATGCTTGCAAGTTTTTAATTGTGATGGAAGAAGTGTTTTTTTTGTTTTTGTTTTTTTTTTGAGACGGAGTCTCGCGCTGTCGCCCAGGCTGGAGTGCAGTGGCGCGATCTCGGCTCACTGCAAGCTCCGCCTCCCGGGTTCACGCCATTCTCCTGCCTCAGCCTCCTGAGTAGCTGGGACTACAGGCGCCCACCACCGCGCCCGGCTGATTTTTTGTATTTTTAGTAGAGACGGGGTTTCACTGTGGTCTCGATCTCCTGACCTTGTGATCCGCCCGCCTCGGCCTTCCAAAGTGCTGGGATTACAGGCGTGAGCCACCGCGCCCAGCCGGAAGAAGTGTTTTGACAGAATTCTTTATCTCTTTTGTTATAAAGAGTTGTGTACTTGTTTATGGATTTCTTAATATGTTAGTTTTCACCCCATTTTTACTTTTCGTCTTTGAGGTGGATTTCCCATTGAAATCAACATTCTTTTCACTTTTTCTGGCCATGTATCCAGAATCAAGAAAATTATAGTTTGATATACTAATGAGTGAGTAGTGGAGAAGTAATTATAAGCTATCATGTCCTTTAGGAATCTTTGTTCTCTCAAACTGATTGCCTGTTTTCTGAAAAAGATAACTGCTTCTTGTACCCTTATCAATAACTGGACAAAGGAACTACTTGTGTAGTCCTTCGAGATCTCTTTTCTTAAATGACCACATGTTGGTTTCACCTCTTCAATCAGGCACCTGAACTTTACATTAAGATGTTTCTGTAAATTGATTTCCTCCTGTAGTCATTGCATGCCATGGCTTCAATTCTGTGGTGGGAGTAGTTGGGTGAGTTTTGCAACCATGAGGCTACAACCAGGAAGAACTAGAGTGAGAACAGGAAGCCAAGAGCTATAGGAGCTCTGTCCCATGTTGTCTCTTTCACTTACAGATAGATTGAAAATTGTTAGCTTGTGGGACTCTAAAAGCCTGTGCTCCATTCATCATTCATTGCCCTTATCAGAAAGAACTATTAATGTGTCTTTCCGTTCATTGCTCCTTACTGGTGGAGTTAAGTATAAAGAATTCTTCCTTACTAGGAGTATGTAATATAAATTGATTACCATGACTTGAATTGGCAAGTATATTTAATTACATGCTGATGACATTATGGAAATCTAAGGGTAAGTTTATGTCTGTGGTGGTGAGTAGGACTTCAGTACCTGTCATAGAGAAGACAATTTTGAGATCTACCTTGTGATTTGCTGTTAGTGTTCACTCCCTTTTGTGAATAAATGTTTGAAGTTAACTATAACAAAGAAATACGGTGACCTTTTGCTTTCTTTTATTGGGGTTAATTGTATTTCAGTGTAATTTTTCTGAAATGTAAATGTGTCACTTGAAATATTTATAGTTTTGTCACAGTGGTTTTTCAACCTTTTCTTGGTTTCTCTAAGGAAGGATTTATTTTAAGTTCTGGGGTACATGTGCAGAATGTGCAGGTTTGTTACATAGGTAAACGTGTGTCATGGTGGTTTGCTGCACCTAAATATTAATCCCAGAATGCGTTATCTATTTTTCCTGATGCTCTCCCTTCCCCTGTACCCCTACCACAGGCCCCATTGTGTGTTGTTCCCCTCCCAGGTCCATGTGTTCTAAGTGTTCAGCTCCCACTTATTAGTGAGAACATGTGATGGTTGGTTTTCTCTTCCTGTGTTAGTTTGATGAGGATAATGGCTTCCAGCTCCATCCATGTCCGTGCAAATGATGATCTCATTCTTTTTTTGTGGCTCCGTAATATTCCATGATGTATATGTACCACATTTTCTTTATTCAGTCTATCAGCAATGGGCATTTAGTTTGATTTTGTGTCTTTGCTATTGTGAATAATGCTGCAGTGAACATACACGTGCATGTGTCTTTATAATAGAATGATTTCTATTTCTTTGAGTATATACCCAGTAATGGATTGCTGGGTCAAATGGTATTTCTGGTTCTAGGTCTTTGGTGAATCACCACACAGGTGATTCCTCAAAGAATCGCCCATTCTGGATGATTCCTGTGACATCATCTCCCACAATAGTTGAACTAATTTACATTCTCACTCATAGTTTATTAATAAAAGTGTTCCTGTCTCTCCACAGCCTTGCCAGCATCTGTTGTTTTTTGACTTTTTTTTCTTTTTTTGAGATGGAGTCTTGCTCTGTCACCAGGCTGGAGTGCAGTGGCGCATTCTCGGCTTACTGCAACCTCTGACGCCTTGGTTCAAGCAATTCTGCCTCAGCCTCCCGAGTAGCTGGGATTACAGGCACGCTTCACCACACGCAGCTAATTTTTGTATTTTTCGTAGAAACAGGGTTTCACCATGTTGGCCAGGATGGTCTCCATCTCCTGACGTCGTGATCTGCCCCCCTCAGCCTCCCAAAGTGCTGGGATTACAGGTGTGAGCCACCGCACCTGGCATTTCTTGACTTTTTAATAATTCCCATTCTGACTGGCATGAGATGGTATCTCATTGTGGTTTTGATTTGCTTTTCTCTAATGATCAGTGATGTTGAGTTTTTTCTCATATGTTTGTTGGCCGCATAAATGTCTTCTTTTGAGAAGTGTCTGTTCACGTTCTTTGCCCATTTTTTAATGGGATTGCTTTTTTTTCTTGTGAATTTGTTTAACTTCCTTATAGACTCTGGATATTAGACCTTTGTCAGTTGTATAGATTGCAAAAATTTTTCCCCTATAGATTGTGTGTTCGTTCTGATGATAGTTTCTTTTGCTGTGCAGAAACTCTTTAGTTTAATTAGATCCCATTTTAATTTTTTTTTTTGTTGCAATTGCTTTTGAAGCTTTTGCCATGAAATCTTTGCCCGTGCCTGTGTCCTGTATGGTATTGCCTAGATTTTTTTCTAAGGTTTTTCTAGTTTTGGGTTTTACATTTAAGTCTTTAATCTATCTTGAGTTAATTTTTGTATAAGATATAAGGAAGGGGTCCACTTTCAATTTTTTACATATGGCTAGCCAGTTCTCCCAGCACCATTTATTAAATAGGGAGTCCTTTCCTCATTACTTGTTTTTTGTCAGGGTTGTCAAAGATCGGAAGGTTGTAGATGTGTGGTCTTATTTCTAAGTTCTCTATTCTGTTCCATTGGTCTATGTGTCTGTTTTTGTACCAGTACCATGCTGTTTTGGTTACTGTAGCCTTGTATAGTTTGAAGTCAGGTACCGTGATGCCTCCCGCTTTGTTCTTTTTGCTGAGGATTGTCTTGGCTATATGGGCTCTTTTTTGGTTCCGTATGAATTTTGAAATAGTTTTTTTTCTAAATCTGTGAAGAATGTTAATGGTAGTTTGATGGGAATAGCATTGAATCTTTAGATCACCTTGGGTGGTATGGCCATTTTCATGATATTGATTCTTCCTATCTATGAGCATGGCATGTTTTTCCACTTCTTTGTGGTCCTCTCTGATTTCCTTGAGCAGTGGTTTGTAGTTCTCCTTGAAGAGGTCCTTTACTTCTCTTGTTAGCTGTATTCCTAAGTATTTTATTCTCTTTATAGCAGTTGTAAATGGGAGTTCATTCATGATTTGGCTCTCTACTTGTCTGTCGTTGGTGTATAGGAATGCTAGTGATTTTTGCACATTGATTTTGTATCCTGAGACATTGCTGAAGTTGCTTATCAGCTTAAGAAGCTTTTGGGCTGAGATGATGAGGTTTTCTAGATATAGGATTATGTCATCTGCAAAGACAATTTGACTTTCTGTCTTCCTATTCGAATGCCCTTTATTTTTTTTCTCTTGCCTGATTGCTGTGGTCAGAGTTTTCAATACTATGTTGAATAGGAGTGGTGAGAGAGGACGTCCTTGTCTTGTGCTGGTTTTCAAGAGGAATTCTTCCAGCTTTTTCTCATTCAGTATGATATTGGCTGTGGATTTGTTGTAAATGGCTCTTGTTATTTTTAGGTATGTTCCAGGGAAGGATTTTTCTATCTTTCATTAACCTGTGTTAAATGTAATCAACCAGCCTTCTATTATGGATAAATTATGTTGTTTGTAATTAGAACAAAGAAAAAATTTATACTGACCTTCTCCTGTTCTCTTTTTTTGGTCACCCCCAGGGCACATAGATCTGTGTCCCTTTTTTTCTACTTGTTTGTGCCTTACTCAGAGATGTAGTATAAAGGACAGAAATAGAGATTCCCACAATGGCATTATTATTACTATTTT
The DNA here is from genome assembly GCF_008728515.1 of Papio anubis. Lineage (NCBI taxonomy): Eukaryota > Metazoa > Chordata > Mammalia > Primates > Cercopithecidae > Papio > Papio anubis. The sequence continues at coordinate 133,699,088 of NC_044977.1, read as the reverse complement.
TTTTTTTTTTTTTTTGAGACGGAGTCTCGCTCTGTTGCCCGGGCTGGAGTGCAGTGGCGGGATCTCGGCTCACTGCAAGCTCCGCCTCCCGGGTTCACGCCATTCTCCTGCCTCAGCCTCCCGAGTAGCTGGGACTGCAGGCGCCCGCCCCCGCGCCCAGCTAATTTTTTTTTTTTTTTTTTTAGTAGAGACAGTGTTTCACTGTGTTAGCTAGGATGGCCTCGATATCTGGACCTCGTGATCTGCCCGCCTTGGCCTCCCAAAGTGCTGGGATTATAGGCGTGAGCCACTGCACCTGGCCAACTTAAATCTCTTTGACCTTTAGTTTAGCATCTCTTTTTTTTACTGTGTCCTTGGACCTGGTGCTTCTTTGGTTCATTTTCCCCCCAAAATAAATCTTATCTCCTCTGGGGATTGGGGAAGAGTATCACCTGGCTGGGTAGAATGGAGGGACTCGGGAACACTACTACATAAATTCAATCAATTTTTTTGTTTTTAGCTTCGTGGCCTCATTGTGCCTGCTCTGGTATCTGATGTCTTAAATTCCTGATCCTTTCTGAGTTTTGCTATGTGAATTTGCTTTTCTCTTGGAATTCTCTACAGTTGCCTGATAATAAGCTTTCTTACCTCTAAATCCTCCATGTGTTTTTCATTTGCCAAAAGTTTGTTGACATATCTTATGTTCCTGTTGTTTTCTAGTCTCTACCCTTTCAAATTTATACTTTTTAATTTCTTTAATCTTATTTTGGTATTTTTTAAAACAAGATAGCAAGATAGTAAAAGGTCATCTTAATTTAAATGGTTGTTTGTGTGTAAAGAACATTCTTAAATGATTAAAGGTGAAAACAAGAAAGAAATTAAAAGCCAAGAAATAAAATTATTATTCAATTATGTACATCTTTCTTAACATGGATATATGTGTGTATATATTATATATATATAAAAAATACACACACATATATATGTGGATATCTATTTTATATATATAAAATGGATATATGTATATATTTTATGTATAAATGGTATCATGTACATGTTTGAATTTATATGTGTGTACAGATATACCTTATGTACATCTGTATTATGTTTGTATTTAAATGTATGTTTGTATTTATATATATAGATACATGTACATATTTATACTTTCATAATCATTTAAAGCTGGAAAGTATCATGGTAATCTTTTACCTATTGTAGTTTCATTTTTCAAATGAAACTGGCTTAGATATGTTAGTGATTTACTGAAGGCTTCAAAACCAAGTCTTCCCAGTGCTTTGTTAAACTGTAAAATCTTAGACATGTGAACAACTTGGAGGTTCAGAGCAAATTTAAAATCCTTAATTCTGGCTTTAGGTAAATAACTTAAAGTTTTAATTTGAGTCCTAAGAGATTTTTTCAACTGGTATTGTATTGGAATCAGGGAGGGGCTGGCTCACCTGATGCTTCTGAAAGCAAAGCAGTAATTTAACATATTATAAGTTGGCACAAAAGTAATTGTGGTTTTTGCTATTACTTTTAATGGAATATAATTATTAAATATATAAATAATATAGAATTAATATATTAATGTTAATATATTAAATATATAGTTAATACTAAATATATATTATACAGGTATTTAAAATATATTTAATGTTAAATATATAATATGTGTAATGTATATGTAATATATTAAATATATAATATATACTTATATTTATATATAAAAATATATTCCATTAAAAGTCATGGCAAAAACTGCAATTACTTTTGCACCAACATAATACTTTGTTTGTAGTGATGGTATTTAACTTATTTTGAATAAATATTAAAGATGATATGAGCTTTTATTTATCCTAAGTGACTACAATGAATGGATCTTGTTTTTATATGACTTTGAAAGATAGCTAATAACTATTTTAATAAAAAATAGTATTGCATATGAGAATCTAAAGATTAAAGTAAGACAACTAAGCTTCTTGTCAGCTAAGTTAATTCCTTAATATGAAAGCCTTAGGTTCTATTTGTTTTTTCTGTTCTATACTAAATGTCCATGTTACCATCACTATATAGAAATAGTTTGAAAAATTATATTTTATATTATGAAAATTATATTTCATCACTTAAATATTAATTTTCTTATGTACATATTTTCTTAAATTATCTCAATGGATACCATTATAATAATGCTGTGATGAATATTTTAATGAATATATCCTTTAGATAATTTTTTCGACGTATTTGTGGAAATAGGATTTCCTTGTCAAAAAAGCATCAACATTTTTAGATTATTCAATTGTGTACATATTTCTTAACATGGATATAAATTATATGTGTATGTGTAATATACACATACAAATGTGGATATCTATTATATAATATCTATTATAAATATGATATCTATTATATATCTATTATAGATATGATATCTATTATATAATATCTATATCTTTTTAATTTAAATTATTGTTTTATTGCTTTCTAAAAAGATTATTCTACTACCTTATATAGGTATTAGCAGTGTGTGAAGAGCTGACTGATTTCACGATAACCTCGTCAACTTTAGTACTTTAGTTAATATTTTCTCCCCTAAGTTTCACAAGTGAAATGATAATTATAGTTCATTGTTTCAGTTTGTACTTTGTTGATGACTAATGAGATTTTAGCTATTTAAAGATGTAGAATTTTCTGTTAGAAAAAAAATTCAACTCTAAGATAGTAAAATATCTTTTGTCATCAGGGAGTGTGAGAATAAAGGAATAGTTGGTTGATTACTAAAGAAAATGTCATATAATTAATGAGAAATATAACTTAAAATATGAGACAATTGGTATAAAGAACTGTTCTCATGTCTTGTCAAGAAGCAAGGCACATAAACAATTTTACTTTAAATAAGACTTTAAAAAATTTTACAAAGTTTTATAAAAAGTAGTACATTGAGGCCAGAAACGGTGGCTCATGCCTGTAGTCCCAGCACTTTGGAAGGCCATGGGGGAGGATCGCGGGAGCCCAGGACTTCCAGGTTACAGTGAGCTATTATTGTACCACTGCACTCCAACCTGGGATAAAGAGGGAGACCCTGTCTCTAAAATAAATAAATGAAATAAAAAATTAGTATATTGCATTTCATCCATTGTGCCACCATGTTAGAAATAATATTCTTCAAACTTATGCTTACAGAAATGGGACGTCGGTCATCAGATACTGAAGAGGAAAGCAGAAGCAAGAGAAAAAAGAAACACCGTAGACGGTCCTCCTCGAGCAGTTCTTCAGATAGTAGAACATACAGCCGAAAGAAAGGAGGAAGGAAATCAAGATCAAAGTCAAGATCCTGGTCCAGAGATCTTCAGCCTCGTTCACATTCTTATGATAGAAGGTGATTTTCATAATTTTAGTTTATACAGTAATGAGGATAACAGTCTTTAAAATTCATGTTTTTGTATTTTTAGTTTTGCTAGATAAAACATTTTTCTTTTACTAGCTATATATTTACGAAAGTCCCAACCCAGAATTTTTTTTTTCCACCAGGTCCAGTCCGTGGGTCTAGTCTTCTCAACCTTTGTCTATTCTTAGTAGGCAAATAGATACAAAGTGGTGTAGTTTTCTTTTTTAATTAAATTAAATTAATTAATTAATTAAATTTCTTTTTTTTTTTTGCGATGGAGTTTTGCTCTTGTTGTCCAGGCTGGAGTACAATGGCGCGATCTCAGCTCACTGCAGCCTCTGCCTCCCGAGTTCAAGCGATTCTTCTCAGCCTTCCGAGTAGCCGGGATTACAGGCATGTAGCACCACGCCCAGCTAATTTTATATTTTTAGTAGAGACAGGGTTTCACCATGTTGGTCAGGCTGGTGTCGAACTCCTGACCTCAGGTGATCTGCCCTCCTCGGCCTCCCAAAGTGCTGGAATTACAGGCATGAGCCAGTGCGCCTGGACTTAATTTTAAATTTTTTAGCGACAAGATCTTGCTCTGTCACTCGGACTGGAGTGCAGTGGTGCAGTCATATCTCTTGGACTTAAGGATCCTCCCACCTCAGCTTCCTGAATAGCTGGGACTATAGGCATGTGCCACTATGCCTGGCTAAGTTTTTTTATTTTTATTTTTTGTAGAGACTTGGCCTTGCTGTGTTGCCCAAGCTGGTATTGAATTCTTGGCCTCAGCGATCCTCCTGCCTCAGCCTCCCAACGTGTTGGGATTACAGGCATGAGCTACTGAGCCTGGCCTTGGTTTAGTTTTCATACCATATAATCTGATGATATTTGGAAAGATTCTAAGACCCCTTAATACCTTAATTAGTAGCTGATCCAATCACTAAGTTACGAATCAGTCATCTGACTGTTCAAGAAAAATAACATTTTAATTTATCTCTATTTGCTTCCAGGAAAGAGTGAGACAGTAAAAATGAAATGATTCTTTAGAATCTAGAAGGTTTTTCCTTAATGCTCATAGTAAAAATTTTTATAGCAATGATCTTTGATTATATTTTATTTCAGACGGAGGCATCGATCAAGCAGTAGCTCTTCTTATGGCTCCAGAAGGAAACGAAGTCGAAGTCGTTCAAGGGGTCGAGGGAAGTCGTATAGAGCTCAGAGGTCTAGGTCGAAAAGCAGAACAAGAAGGTATGCCTTATTAAGTATTTATTGCTTTGTAACAAATTATTCCAAATTTAGCAATGTAAAAGCAACAATCATTTATTTTCTTATAATTATATAATTTTGACTGAGCTTAGCTGGCACTTATTTTTTTCTCACCTGGGGTCATTCATGCAGTTAGTCCTGTGATAGCTTGATAGGAACTGGATGGTCCAATGTGGCCTCACTCATATATCTTGCTTTTGGTTCTGGCTATTGGCCGGGGTGTACATAGCTTCTCATTGTCCAGTAGGCTGGGTTGGGTTCCCTACCAATGCATGTGCATTCCCCAGACATGAGTTTACTAGTATTTTGTTAAGGATTTTTGCATCAGTATTCATCAGGGATTTTGGCTTGTAGTTTTCTTGTAATATATTTGTCTGTCTTTGGTATCAGAGTAATGCTGGCCTGATAAAATGAGTTTGGAAGTGCTCCCTCCTTTTCAGTTTTTTGGAATATTTTGAAAAGGATTGACATTAATTTCTTTTTAAATGTTTGGTGGAATTATGCAATGAAGCTATCTGCTCCTGGGCTTTTCTTTGTTAGAAGGTTTTTGCTTACTGATTCAATCTCCTTATTATTTATAGGTCTGTTAAGATTTTCTCTTCCTTCATGATTTAGTCTTGGTAGGTGGTATGTTTCTAGGAATTTATCCACTTCTTCTAGGTTATCCAGTTTATTAGCATTCTTAGTAGTTTATAATCCTTTCGATTTTTGTGGCGTCAGTTGTAATGTCTGCTATTTCATTTCTGATTTTAGGTAGACTTCTTGGTAATTTAGGCTTCTGGCAATTTTTCTTTTTCTTTTTTTTATGGAAATGAGGTGTTATGCTGTCACCCAGGCGTGGGCGTGTTGGTGCAGTCAGCTCACTGCAGCCTCAAACTCCTGGGGTCAATAATCTTCTCGCCTCAGTCTCCTAAGTGGCTAGAACTACAAGCATACACCACTAGGCCTGGCTGACTTTTTAAAATATGTTTTGTAGAAGTCAATCTTACCATATTGCCCAGGCTAGTCTCCAACTCCTGGTGTCAACTGGTCCTCCCACCGTATCCTCCCAAAGTGCTGGCATTATAGGCATGATCTACCTTGCCTGCCCTCATTTTTTCTTAATCCAAGTAAGTACTTGTTAATTTTGTTGTTGTTTTTCAAAAAACTCTTAGTTTTGTTGATTTTTTTCCTAAAGTTTTTCTGCTTTTCTATTCTCTATTTTATTTATTTTTTCTCTAATCATTTTTATTTTCTTTATTTGGATAAATTTTGGTTTAATTTGTTCTTTATTTATTTATTCGCTGAAGTATAAAGTTAGATTGATGTGAGACTTCTTTTTTTCCTAAATGTAGGTGTTCATGCTAAAACTTTCCTCAGTATTGCTTTTGCTGTTTCTTTTAAGTTTTACTATGTATGTTTGTGTTTTCATTTGTCTAAAGATATTTTCTAATTTCTCTTATGATTTCTTCTTTGATGTATTTGGTTGTTCAAGAGTGTGTAGTTTAATTTCTGCATATTTGTGGATTTCTGATTTTTCTGCTGCTGTTGATGTCTAGTTTCATTTCTTTATGTTTCGAAAAGATACTTGCTATGGTTTTGGTCTTATTAAATTTATTAAGAGTTGTTTTGTGGCCTAACATGAAATCTATACTGGAGAATGTTACATGTACACTTGAGAAGAATGCATATTTTGCTACTGTTGTGTGAAGTGTTCTGTGTATGTATGTTAGGTCTAATTCATCTGTGGTGTTGTTCAAGTCCTCTTACCTTATGTCTTATTTTTCTATCCATTATTGAAAGTGGAGTATTGAAATATCCTACTATTACAATGTTACTAAATATTTCTCCCTTCCATTTTGGCAATGTTTGCTTTATATATTTGGGTGCTCTAGCGTTAGGTGCATATAGATATTTATAATTGTTATATATTCCAGAATAATGACCCATTTATCGTTATATAATTATCTTTTTTTCTTGTGACAGTCTTTGACTTAAAGTCTATTTTGTCTTATATAAGTATGGCCACTTCTGCTCTTTTTTGGTACCATTTGTATGGATCATCTTTTTCAGTATATGTGTGTCTTTACGTCTAAGGCACATCTTTTGTAAACAACATATACTGTAATTGTATCTTGTGTGTATGATTGTGTGTTTTGAAAAATTCATTCAGCTAATCTGTGTTTTGTTTGGAGAGTTTAATCCAGTTACATTTACAGTAATTACTGATGGGGAAGGACTTACTATTGCCATTTTGTTAATTGTTTTCCGCCTTATAGCTGTTTTGTCTCTCATGTCTCCTGCTGCCTTCCTTTTTGTTTTGTTGATTTTTGTATTGACATGCTTTGATTTTTTTTCTCATTTTATTTTGTGTATGTTCTGTAGGTATTTTCTTTGTGGTTGCCATGAGGCTTACACAAAACATTATCTATTTTAAGTTGGTAATAACCTTTGATTGTATACAGAGATACTATTGTATATTTCTCCACTTCTATTTTATGTTATTGATATCATAGTTTACATCTTGTTGTGTCCATTAATATAGTTTATAGTTACTGCTATTTTTTATGCTGTCATATTTTCAATTCTATATCTGAATTAAAAATGTTTTACATACCACCATTACAGTGTTACCGTACTCCTTACTTGTGTATATAATTACCTTTACCAGTGAGCTTTATGTTTTCATGTACTTTTGTGTTGCTGTCTAGTGTCGTTTCATTTCCACTTGCAAGACTCCTCTTAGTATTTCTTGTAAGGCACGTCTGGTAGTGAAGAACTCCCTTAGCTTCTGTTTATCTGGGAAAGATTTAATTTGTCTCTTGTTCTTATAGAACAGTTTTGCTGGATATAGTATTCTTGATTGACGGGGTTTTTTTTTCTTTCAGCACTTTGAATATATCACCCGATTCCTCTCTGGCTTGTAATGTTTCCACTGTGAAATTGCTGAAATCTTATGAAAGCTCCCTTGTATATGACAACTTACTTTTGCTGCTTTCAAGATTCTCTCTTTGCCTTTAACTTTTGTTAATTTGATTATAATGTGTCTGTGTGGGCCTCTTTTACTTCACCCTTGAAGTGAAAGGATGAAATCATTTGAACTTCTTAAATTTGAGTGCCTATTTGCTTTCTCAGATTTGGGAAATTTTTGGCCATTATGTCTTCAAATAAACTCTCTGTTCATTTCCGTTTCTTCTTCTGTAACTCCACAATAAACTCCCTGTTTTTTTCTCTATCTTCTTCTATAACTCCCATAATATGTATATTGGTCTGTTTTATGATGTCTTATAGTCCCTTAGGCTTCCTTCACTTTTCTTTATTCTTTTTCCTTTTGCTTCCCTAACTCAATAATTTTAAATTGACCTTTCTTTGTGTTTTCTGATTTTGTTCTTCTGCTTGACTACATTTGCTATTGAACCTCTCTAGTGAATTTTTCAATTCAGTTATTGTATTCTTCAGCGTTAGCATTTTTGCTTTTTTTAATGTAATTTCTCTTCATTGATAGTCTTGTTTTTGTTTTTACTTTGTTCTCTTGACTTCGTTTAGTTGTGCATCTGTGTTCTTTTTTGGATCATTGAGCTTTAAGACAACTATTTTCATTTATTTGTCAGGTAATTTACAGATCTCAGTTTCTTTGAGATTGGTTTCTGGCAGTTTATTTGGTTCCTTTGATTGGGCTAGGTTTCCTTCTTTCTTTGACTGCCTTGTGATTTTTTTTTTTTTTTTTTTTGGCTGAGTTTTATGCAGTTTTAAAAAACAGCTGCCTTTCCTAGTCTTTATGGACTGGCTTCTTACAGGGAACGTCCTTCACCAATTAGCTTTTTTCAATGTACGCCAGCTTCCTCATCAGCACTCTTTAGCAGGTGAGAGATACCATTCCCTCTGGTAGCTCTCCAAAATGCTGGAATATTTGAAGCATGTACTTCACTCTTCTCTCTCACTTCTGATGAAGAAATAAGTTGGATGACTTTTCCCGATCGTCCTGAGTCATCCCAGTCTCTGTCTTTGGTACTGCTGGCCCTCTGGTGCCACAGCATCTGTTTCTGTTCTCTTTTGCTTTTGTTGGCACGCAGATATTTAACCTATGCTGTTTCCATTAGTGCTCCAGGCAAGACAGAAACCCATCCCTTGGGTGGCCCTCAGAAAAGTCAGAATGTTGGACTTATGTTCCATGCTTCTATTTTCCCCAATCCGTTACCCCAAAAGCCATGAGCTGAACTGAGGTTTGCTGACCTTAGAGAGAATCAGGTAAAGTAAAATGGTTCTTACTTATTTCAGTGAGGCTGTACTTGGCTTTGAGCTCACCTGGAGTACTGCAACTTCTTAACTGATTTTTGAAGTTCTATACAGGTATTTTGGTTTGTATATTACTGTTTTATCAGTGTCTTTCTTGGGGAATGAGGGCTGGGATATCCTATTCTGCCATCCTGCCATCGTCATTCTCAAGTAAACTTTTTTTTTGTTTCTTACAGGCTTTTTCTAACCTTTATTTTAAACTAATTTTAGACTAACAGAAAAGCTGCAAAAAATAATACAGAATTTCCTTATACCCCTCATATCACCTCACCTGGTACAATAATCAAAAGCAGGACTTTAACATTGATACAGTTCTAGTAACTCGGCTATAAATCTTATCAGTTTTCTCATAACATTCTTTTTCTGCTCCAGGATCCAATCCAGGATTCTATATTGCATTTCGTTGTTAATCTCTTCTTAGTCTCCTCCAGTCTATGAGACTTCTTCATCCAAAGATGAGTCTATGTTTGTCTTTCATGACTTTGGCACTTTTGAGGAATAATGGCGTTTATTTTGTAGTTTGTCCCTCAACCTGAGTTTGTGTGATGTTTTCTCATGATTAGAGTGAGCTATGCTTTTTTGGCAAGAATACAAGAGAAATGACATCGTGTACTTCTTATTGCATCATATCAAGGGGTCTGTGATACTGCTATGTCATAGTGGTGTTAACCTTGATCATGTAGTTAGTGGTGTTAACCTTGATCATGTAGGGTGCCAGGTTTTGCCTGTGAAGTTACTATCTTTCCTTTTGTAGTTGATAGATATCTTGGAAGAGATATTTTCTAACTATAAATATTCTGTGCTTCTCCTCAACCTTTCACTTACTAACTTTAGCATCTCTCAGTGGTTTTCTTCTATAGCAGTTACTTTGGGGTTTGCCTGATGATTCAGATTAATTTTTGTGTATCGTATGAGATAGGGGGTTAGGTTCAATTATTTTCTTCATATGGAGATCTAGCACCATTTCCTTCCTTCCTTCCTTCCTTCCTTCCTTCCTTCCTTCCTTCCGACCGAGTCTCTCTCTGTCGCTGAGGCTAGAGTGCAGTGGCACAATTCTCAGCTCACTGCAACCTCTGTCTCCTGGGTTCAAGCGATTCTTGTGCCTCAGCCTCCTGAGTAGCTGGCATTACAGGTGCCTACCACCACGCCCAGCTAATTTTTGTAATTTTAGGAGAGATGGGCTTTCACCATGTTGGCCAGGTTGGTCTTGAACTCCTGACCTCAAGTGATCTGCCCGCCTTGGCCTCCCAAAGTGCTGGAATTACAAACCTGAGCCACCGCGCCTGGCTGGTCTATTTTCTTACTGAGTAGTCTTGGTACCTCTGTCGAAAACCAACTAACTGTATGAATGTGACTCTGTTTCTGGATTGTTTATTTGGTTCCATTCCTTTGTCTGTTTTTATACTAGTCTTACACGATTTTGATTACTTTGGTTCTACAGTAAGTCTTAAAGTTAGATGTTATTGTTTACATTTCATATAAATTTTAGAATCAACTTGACAATTTTGTCAAAAGCGTGCTGGAATTTTGATTGGGTGTTTATCGAATCAGTAGACTAGGAGTATTGACATCATAGAATGTTTCAATTTATGAACATGTTGTATCTCTCCATTTATTTTGCTTTTCTTTAGTTTCTCAAACAGTATTATGTAGTTTTCATTATAGTGGTTTTACACATTGTCACAGACAGGGCACCTGTGACAAGATATTGTGTGACATAAATTTCTTACAGTTCTGGAGCCTGGGAGGTTAGAGATAAGGGTGACAGCATCGTCTAGTTCTGGTGAGGTCCCTCTTTTAGGTTGACAGATGGCTGTCTTCTTCTTGTGTCCCATGTTACATTTTGGAGAGCATAGAGAGGAAGCAAATTTTCTCTTATCTCTTCTCAGAAGGCTATGAATCCTATCACAAGGGCTCCACTCTCATGACCTAATTACCTCCCACCAGACCCATCTTCAAATACCATCACATTGGTCAGTAGGGTTTCAGCATATGAATTTTTGAGGACACAAACATTCAGTCTATAGCGTACATATTTTATTAAATTTATTTCCATATTTTTTGACACTATTGAAAATGGAATTATTTTAACATTTTATTTTCCAATTATTTGTTGAGTACAGGTTGAATATTCCTTATCTGAAATACTCGGGACCTAAAGTGTTTTGGATTTTGGATTTTTTCAGATTTTGTAATATTTACATATACATAATGAGATATCTTAGGGATAACACCCACATCTAAACACAAAATTTATGTTTCATATATACCTTATACATATAGCCTGAATAATTTTAAACAGTATTTTAAATTATTTTGTGTATGAGAGAAAGTTTGTGTACATTAAATCATCAGAAAGCAAAGGTATCAGATACGGGTTTTCCACTTACGGCATCATTTTGGCACTCAGAAAGTTTCAGAGTTTGGAGTATTTTGGATTTTTGGATTAGTGTATATAGAAATATGAGTAATTTTGTACATGTAATGTTTTGTACCTTTTATATTTTACGTATTTTATATGTTTAGTTTGTATCCTGTAACCTTTCTACTCTTATTAGTCATAGAAGATATTTTCAAGATAGCTTAAGATTTTCCATGAAGACAATTAATTACCTGAAAAATGAGTTTTACATCTTGTTAGAATTGTTTGCTATTTCTGTAGTTTTCTCGGGTCATTGCAGTGTCTAGGTTCTACTATGCTGAAGAAAAGTGATGAGCGTGGGCAAACTTGCCTTTTTTCCTATCTTAGGAGGAAAGTATTCAGTCTTTGGCTTTTAAATATATGTTAACTGTAAGTTTCTTGTGGTTGCCTTTTATACAACTGAAGAAGAATACCACCATATTTCTTATTTGCTGGGAATTTTTAGTAGCAATCACTGTTGGTTTTTGTTAAAAGCTTTTTCTTTAGTGGGATGATTATGGTTTATTTTTGAATACATTTTCATCTTTTTGTGTTGTCACTTATCTCTTGATTTTTTGTCTGACTTTGTTAGTCATTTCTGTGTACTGAAGAACCCTGGTCAGCGTGATTTTCGTTTTATTGCCTAATGTGGAATTGAAGTAATGTGGATGTGTTCATTTTGTACCATATCCAAAACACCCATTGTGTGTGGGTGGCATTGAGGGATTTGAAGTGACAGATATACTCATGAACTTGGTACTCCCAGACAGATATTTCCTGTTGCTGTTTACTCTCCGGGTTCTTTTGCATGAATATTTTTTCTTTCATAGTGGTGTACTTTGCTTTTGATTCAAGACGTCAAATTGAAGACATTTTGCGAATATGACATGAGGTAATTGTTGCCTCAGATGATTTCTTGGAACTGTACACCTGTAGACTACAAGTGTAAAGGGTGTTAGGGAAGAGATCAATTATTATATATTAGAGAAAATTAGGAAAATTTTTGTTAATAATGTATTAGAAGTAGAACAAGTAACAGATATTTATTAATTTGAAAAAGTAATATAATTTTAGAAAATGCACTTACCTAGTAAAATAATATACATTATACATTGTAAAGGCCAGCATAAATGCTATTGTTTTCGTAAGAAGTCATTTTATTTTATTTTATTTATTCATTTGAGACAGAGTGTTGCTCTGTCACCTGGGCTGGAGTGCAGTGGTGCAATCTTGGCTAACTGTAGCCTCTACCTTCTTCACTCAAGGGATCCTCCTATCTCAACCTCCTGAGTAGCTGGGACTACAGGTGCACATCACCACACGCAACTAATTTTTGTAGTTTTTGTGGAGTTGCGGTTTCACCATGTTGCCCAGGCTGGTCTCAAATTCCTGAGCTCAAGCGATCCCCCTGCCTTGGCCTCATGAAATGCAGGGGTTACAGGTATGTGCCACCCTGCCCGGCCAAGAAATCATTTTAATTATTATTTCTTTGTATTACATACTAGAACATACTTGTGAATTTATTTCTCTTTTATCATATTTTAGTGGTTTAACAGACTTTTAAAAAAGGCTTAATTATCATTTCTTCCTGCTTTTATCTGAGGAACAAAGGACAGCATGTCTGATGATATTTTTCTGGTACCCTTTTCTCAATTATTGGGTAGAAAGATTGGACTACATTTTAACAATGTAGTATTCTTTATGTTATTCTTAACTTGAAAAATGCTGAGTGTTTTGAACTTAAAAATTAGGTTTGCCTCTTTAAAATTGCAAGATTGCTATTCCTTTCTTGTGACAGTGACCACATGATCCCTATTCACATAACATCTAAGTAGTAAATATCTGAGAATCACAATTAATTTTATACTGGATGAGTTATCCTTTCCTTGTTTTTGTAGTTTTTCCTTTTCTCAAATATTACAATTATTGCATTGCACTATTAAATTTTACAGCTATTTTCTAATCAATGAACAAAGTCAGATCCCCTTCAGAATTCATTTATTGGTAATCCTTCAATTTGTCCGTGAACAGGAAGAAATCTTTGGCAACTCTATTAGAAAATTATTGAGTATATAGGCCCAGTGTGTTGGGATCAGCCTAGAAATAGACTTAAATGTAGTTGTGTTCTTGAAAATCCTCTAGTTTTGAGATAAGCGTAGACTTTGACTTCTGGAATGAACGGATATCTGGAAAATAGAAGATGAAGTAAGAAGAGAATTTCTTTAAGGAAAATATGAATGTTACATTTATTCTAACTCATTTTTATTGTGAATGTATTGAATGTCCCTTTCATATCCAAATGTAATATGAAAAACTAATTTATTGTTTAAAGTTTAAACTATGCCTAAAACAGTTATTGAATTTTAAATTGGGGATCACTTTAATGAAAACATTTTAATATCTAATTATGAAAATTATAGAAATGATACAGTTGATTTTCTATTTTTATTTTATTCTTTTATTAACCTATTGATCTTTATTTTGTCTTGTATCTGAAAATGAGAATAAAATATGTGCTTAGAGAGCAATTATTTATTTTATTGAGGACATATCTTGAAAGTCAAGAAGTGAAGCTGCTTGGTAATGCTATAAATTTAAAACTGTCCTACAGCAAGACAGTACGATGCAAATATGACTAAATAAGATCACAAACTGAATTTCAGTGAAACAACCAAGATTTACATTAAATTAGGAATTTTAAAACCGATTTAGTTTGTTTTACTGAGCATTTGCTTAATAACATTTTGCCTTCTTGCAATCTTTTTAAAGACAATAATTCGTCTGTGAAATGCAGGCATATCTTCAGTAGAAAAATTGAAAGCAACAGCTCACTTTCTGAAACCACACATATAGCGATATAAAGAAATATTTCAGCTCTACAAAATTTAATAAATCATCCCATTTCCTAATTTGATCATATTAGATGCTGATGTGGAAGAAGCATTTCAAATACCATCTTCTCATTAATATACATCAGTCTGGGGAATAGAATGGAATACTTATGCAGAGATGTCACAGTTACTGTTTCTTAGTTTACTAAGTGGAACAGGTTGAAGTGATTCTGGGTGCTATTTGTCAATGTCTTGTTAAAATGGTTTGGGTCGAGTTATGGAGTCCAGAAAGACGGCGGCTGATAAATCAAAAGTGGATTGAGTGGACAGGAGGCAGTGATTGATACTGTGACAGGATATGAAGAAAGGAACCTTGATACAAACATGCATGATATTGAATATGAGAAAGAAAATGGCCCTGGAGTATGGATATTATTCAAGGAAATGAGAATAATAATAGCCTGAAAATATTGCTGAGTGAAGATTAGGATAGTTCTTATTAGAGCATAATACTTTACTAGGATGGTAGGGATGAAATTATGTAAATATTTATGGGAGAAGAATATTATAACCTATGACTGAAGACTCTTTAATGATTATTTATCATTTAAAGTAGTTTTAGCTTCGTTTTTTCCTAGCTAATTATTATGCCATGTATTTATAAGCATCCTAACTAGTAAATTAAACAAATTTTTTTCTTTTAGATTATTTCAAAGATCATCTACCTTTATAACGTGCTTTTATACAGTAATAGTATTCAGAGACTAAACCTGTGTAAATAGTGTTTTACTATCAGTTGGTTTTGACTTAGAAAATTACATTGTTAACTTGAAGTGAAAAATCTTCATGGCATCGTTTGCAGCATCCTTTAGATTAGTCATTTTGAATGGCAAATGAAAGATCCCTGCCAGATGAGCCATTTCACAAAGATCAAGGCTATATATACTGAATATTCCTTTGCGGAATTTATCAGTGAAATGTTAGTTGATGTCACGGAGTTCTTGGTGGGAATCTTTTGATTAGTCTGACTTTTGTCCTTGGCAATGTGTAACTAGGAAGAACTTTCTTTTGCTCTCTCACTCTAAGAGTTCTATATCTAACACTGGCAGAAAAAGAGGTTCTTTGGAAAGGTATTCAATTAACTTTTAATTATATAGTCTATGAGAGACAAAGAGATGTGGAGTTGTCACATAATTGTAACCATAATATTTGATTTTTATGTAGTGTCTTGTCATCTTAAGTACTTAACACTATAGCACAATTTTTGTTAAGTGTGTAAAACATTTGAAATGAAGCACTGTGAAATATTTACCCAGGTGACTTACATCAGTAGTGTTTAATTTATTGATAATTTTTTTCTAGCTTTTAATAAAGATTCTGGTAAATGTGCATAATACCCCTAAATTCCTTAAAACTAATTTAATTACATAAAAGTTGTTATTTTTGGTTTATCACCTCAATATTTGATGAACCAAAATACTGTACCAGCTAAATAACATAATATTTGAACTTAGTGTAAGTTCTTAACTGTGCTGTTTACTGCCACATGTTGTTTTGTGAGGCTCAGAATATGTTTTGAATATTAGCAGAAGAAAAATAGTCATTTCCAAATTATGGTGTATTTTTTTTTTTTTTTTTGAGACAGAATCTTGCTTTGTCACCCAGGCTAGAGTGCAGTGGCGTGACCTCAGCTCACTACAACCTTCATCTCCTGGGTTCAAGTGATTCTCCTGCCTCAGCCTCCCAAGTAGCTGGGATTATAGGCATGTACCACCACACCCAGCTATTTTTTAGTAGAGACGGGGTTTCACCATGTTGGCCAGGCTGGTCTTGATCTCCTGACCTCAAGTGATCTGCCCGCCTTGACCTCCCAAAGTGCTGGGATTATAGGCATGAGCCGCCGCGCCTGGCCTATAGTGTAAATTTTTAATTTTTTTTTTTTTTTTCCTGGAGTTTTCCCTCCCATTTTTTTCTTTACATGGTAGCCAAAATGCAATGCAAAATGCAAATCTGATAGGACCTCCTTTATTTCAGTGGTTTAAAATAAAACCCAAAACGTTGACAAGGCTTCAAGTCCCTTTGTGATCTGACTCCTTCCTGCCTTTTTAATCACATCTTTCCAATGCTAGTCATACTTGTAGTGTTTAAACAGTTTTCTTTTCCCGTCTAAGGACCCTTGAACATGTGGTTGGTTGCCTCTGCTCAAAATGTACTTTTCTCCCACTCATGATCTCTAATTAATCTTTTAGGTCTTTACTTAAAGATATTTCCTTAGGCTGGGTGTGGTGGCTCACACCTGTAATCCCAGCACTTTGGGAGGCTGAGGCGGGCCGATCACCTGAGAGTTCGAGATCAGCCCGACCAACTTGGAGAAACCCCATCTCTACTAAAAACACAAAATTAGCCAGGTGTGGTGGCAGGTACCTGTAATCCCAGCTACTGAGGCTGAGGCAGGAGAATCACTTGAAGCTGGGAGGCGGAGGTTGTGGTGAGCCAAGATCATGCCATTGCACTCCAGCTTGGGCAACAAGCACGAAACTGTTTCAAAAAAAAAAAAGACATTTCGTTGGAGGGCCTTCTCTGTTCATCTGGACATAGATATTTTCTCCCATTATACACAGTACTTATAGCTTATAACCCAGGATTGCATGGTAAAGCAGAGCCTACTTTGTCAAGGAAACATGGATATGCACGCTCTTACTCATTTTCAACTCATAGATTGAGCTGTAAGCTTGATCATAATCACTCCCCACTTAATTTTCATTTCTACCATGTAGAAACTAATTTTAAATTACAGGAGGTGGCATTAAAGACAAATTAGAGATAGCATGGAAAGAGCTCTGAATCAGCCTGAGTCTCAGTATCTTCATCTATAAAGTATTATACTCATTCTAGTTCTAATTTGATTCTAAATTACATGATATAAGTTTCATAATGTATATTATTTAAATTATTTTAAAATATCATTTTTAAGTTTTTTTTTTTTAAACTAATTAGATGTACCTACTATTTTGCCATGTTACCATGCTCTAAAAGAGTTATAATTAAATCCACTAAAAGCATCTGAACAATTATATTGATGCTATTGCTTACTTGGTAAGCTTCTACTTGCTTCCCTGCAGAGCTCGTTTGCACTGAGCTAAATTCTTATTCTGTTGTGTATTTGTATTGAAAATGCTTTTTGTATGTGAGTTTTTGTTTATCTGATTTATAGCTTTCAGAGGTGGCTGTGAGGTCTTATAGAGGTACAGAATTTTTAGGGCTAAAAGGTTATTTTATACTATTTCTTTAAGGTGAGGAAGCTAAGACTAGAGAAGATAAGGTGAGCAAGTAATGCAGGCAGAAATGGTTCCCTTCAGTGTGTGGTGACTTTATGGCTTTTCTTTTTGCACAGTGTTGTTTCTTTTTTTTCTTTTCCCCCTCCAGTTTTTCAATGGGTGTGGAGATCATGCAGGATCAATAGAGAAAATGAGAAAATTATGGACGAGCAAAACTGGGCAACATTGTTCTTGGACAGGTAGTCTGAAAGTGAGCCATTTGCTTGAGATAATAAGCTGAGTTTGTAAAATGGGTCACACATATAAGTACAAGAGGTTATCAATTCAAGTCCTAAAAATCTGTTCTTGTAAGGACACTGTTAAATAAATGTGTGTTTCTATCATTCTTTCATTTACCTGAGGTAGTCCATTTTAATAAAATGTATCCAAAATAAAGAAGCCCAGACCATGGGTCTAACCATGCATGCAGTTAACTTTTATTCAGGTCACTATTTATTTTCATTATTTCCTCGACTGGAATGAGCAGCGCTTTTACATTGACATGCAAAACATATGGATTTTTGATGATTAAACCAATTGAATTAGTAAGCTCATTTAAAAAATTGGGTACTGTCCCCTCCCCTCACTTTCTACTTCTCAGTCAAGTTGCTTTAATTAGGATTTTAATATAACATGTAATCTGAATTTGGCAAAAAGTGAACTGTTAAGTATTATTTAGAAATCAACAAATTTTTGAATAAAAGATTCAGTGATTAATATTGAATAAAAGGTTTTATGGAGATCTATAATACTGAGCCAATTAAAAATATATATATTTTTATATATATATATATATAAACACTATTCTTTTGCTATTTCGCTTTAAGATGATGCCCTTGCAGTTTTTAGGTATTTTAAATCAGTTTTAAGGCTTTAAAGTCAAAATTCATTGTTTAGAGCCAAAAGGAATATTGTAAAAATTGATTAGTTGACCTTATTTCCAAAAATTAGTAGATTCAGAATACTGAAATTCTTAGTTGGCAGAAGAACTCTATTGTCTAGTGAGAAAATAGATGACTTTTTCTTTTCTTTTTTTTTTTTTTTTTGAGACGGAGTCTTGCACCTGTCGCCCAGGCTGGAGTCCAGTGGCACAATCGCGGCTCACTGCAGCCTCTGCTTCCTGGGTTGAAGCGATTCTCCTGCCTCAGCCTCCGGAGTAGCTGGGATTACAGGCACCTGCCGCCATGCCTGGCTAATTTTTGTATTTTTCATGGAGACGGGGTTTCGCCATGTTAACCAGGCTGGTCTCAAATTCCTGACCTCGTGATCCTCCTGCCTCAGCCTCCCAAAGTGCTGATTACAGGCTTGAGCCACTGTGCCCAGTCCTAGATGACTTTTTCATAGGCGTTCTTTCCCCCAGCTTTTTAACTGCAGTGCCATTTTAGTTCTTCACGTCTTGACTCACATTGGAGCCCTTTGTTGCCCAGATGCAACTAGGGACCAGATTTCCACCTTGGATGGCAACCACATTGTGGAGACCTCTAGTTGGGGGCTCCTGAATTGACTGAATGTACCCTTTATTGCTTAGCTAAGTTAGAGCTACTTTTCTGTTTTTCAGCTAAGTTTCCATGTTGTGCAGAGAGGGACCATGACCCCAAAGCAGCTGAGTGGATGATCTGTCCATGTTGAATTTCCATGGCTCCTCTTTACTGGTATAGATAACCAGACAGTGACTGCACTTCTTTATGCAATATTTAGCACAGTATCAAGTTGGAGACATTTAATATGTGCTTCTGGTTTAGGTGATTTTGTTTTGGCAGTACTGAATTTCTTGCTATTTCTTGTGCCTCATTTATGCAGAGTGACGGAAAGATTGAGAGAATTCTATGTGGGGTGTGCTTTGTTACCTGGGCAGAGCCCAGCCCAGAGTTTACCAACGTGGCTTGACATAAGCACTACTATTACATTTAACTAACTACTAAGCAGTTTTATTGGGCGGCTCCTTGAATGTGGCGAACGCTTAAATGTAGTCCCTGCTCTGAATGAACTTATTGTCATAAGATTTCCTTTTTATTTTTTCTCTATATCTTTGTTTACTTATTCTTTTCCATCATTGTGTTATAACAAACTATAGAAAATAATGTTTCCTGTATTCCATCATGCATACAGGAGGAAAAGGGTAATTCATTAAGTTAAAATTATTTTCCCCAGCTCATTCTTATGAAATTGCAGAACTGTAGAATCTTGCCAAAAAATTGATAATATTTACTTAAAATATTTAAGTGGTTTAAAAGTAGGTAAACTTGTGTGTTTTATGGTGGTGTTGATTTTAAGTAAATAATTCCTTAATTATGCTGTTTACTTTCATTTTGTTTAGTCTATGTTTCACTCATTGTTTGGTGAGAAAGGGTCTAGATCTATTTATAAATCTGTCTCTTAAAAGATCATCATATTTGTTCTGTTTTCTAAAAACACTGCGTAATATTTGATGAGATTTTCTTCTAGTACTTACAATAATTTTTTGAGAATGAATATTTGATTTTGGCCGGACACAGTTGCTCACACCTGTGATCCCAGCACTTTGGGAGGCTCAGGCAAGCGGATCACCTGAGGTCAGGAGTTCGAGACCAACCTGGCCAACGTGGTGAAACCCCATCTCTACTAAAAATGCAAAAATTAGCTGGGCATGGTGGTGGGCATCTATAATCCCAGCTACTCAGGAGGCTAAGGCAGGGCAGGAGAATCGCTTGAACCTGTGAGGTGGAGGTTGCAATGAGCTGAGATCGTGCCACTGCACTCCAGCCTGGGCGACAGAGCAAGACTTAGTCTTAAAAAAAAAAAGTTTTATTTTAATAAGCATGTTTATCTTGTGGATGCTACAAGCCTACAACTACATCAGGAAGTACAAAGGGTACCATATGAAACTGTGTATTAAATTGTATGTTCCTAATGGTGGTGAACTTCAGTAACTTCTTGTGTGTGTTTAATACTTAGAGTAAACTGCATTCACGGAGACATGAAATTAATAGCTAACAATGCTTTTTACTGAATCCAATTAGTTTTTTCTTTTTTTTTTTTAAGATGGAATCTCGCACTG
This sequence comes from Papio anubis, assembly GCF_008728515.1. Taxonomy (NCBI): domain Eukaryota; kingdom Metazoa; phylum Chordata; class Mammalia; order Primates; family Cercopithecidae; genus Papio; species Papio anubis. The sequence goes on along the minus strand of NC_044977.1, from coordinate 133,678,612 downwards.
TCACCCAGACTGGAGTGCAGTAGCATGATCTCGGCTCACTGCAACCTCTGCCTCCCAGGCTCAAGTGATTCTCTTTTCTCAGTCTCCCAAGTAGCTGAGATTACAGGCGTGTGCCACCACACCTGGCTAATTTTTGTATTTTTAGTAGAGACAGGGGTTTCCCCATGTTGGCCAGGCTGGTCTTGAACTTCTGATCTCAAGTAATCTGCCCGCCTTGGCCTCCCGAAGTGCTTGGATTTACAGGCGTGAGCCACCGTGCTGGGTCTGAATCCAGTTAGTCTTTTTTTAAAAATTAAATACGGGAAGGACATTTTGCATTCTAATCTTTTTTCCAAAGATTTATGTTGAAATACATGGTAAATTTTTTCCTCACAGGATTATTGTGACAAGAAGTTGCAAAATAACCTATTAGCATTCTCTACTCTATAAATTATATTCTTCTCCAAACTAGAGATTTTGGGGTTTTCATTGGTTCTGTTTTTTGTGAAATAATCTATATTCACCCTCTATCGCTACCTGTTGCCTTTGGAATCTGTGCATTTTGAGCCAGTTACCTTTCAGCATTATTTTCAGGCTGTAGATTTAAAAGTTTTATAGTTCACTTTCATATGGGAGGCCCCCAGCCCTTGCCTGTCTAAAAATGTTCTTTTCACTTACATGGATTGTCAGGCTCTTGTTAAGAGATTGTTTTATATAAAATAGACTTAGGTAGTATTTTGTTTTCTGTTTCTGATATGCACTCTGCTAATGGCCACTATTACCGTTGGCCTTTCTGACTGTAACAGCACATTGGACATGTTACTCTTCAGGAAACGGTATATAATGACTCCCAGATCTCTTTCCAGAGCTTTTTTATTTTATGAGTATAATAATCCCTTCTCATTTATGAGTTTGCCTTATTTGAAATTCAGATCTAATGTAGATTTACTTCTGTACTGTATATGTTTTCCAGAAATTCTGTTGGACATATGAGTCACTTGTTTCTACCTTTGTTCTTCTGCCAGTTTCCTCTTAGGTGATTGGTCACATATATGCTAAGTATCATGAAAATGTATTATATCTTATCATTGTGCTATGTGTACTACCATGTGGTATTTGTAGCCTTTATGATATTGGGCAAGAAAAGATTAAAAAGAAACATTGTTTATGCTGTTAGAGATATTACTGCCCAGGTAAATGTCTAGTAGTGTTACATAAAGGAAAAGACTCTTCCTGCTAGAGAGGATTTAAAATGACTCTCCCGTAGTCAAGCTTGAGGAATATTGACTATGGAAGCAAAGCTCTCAGGCTAAATACCAGAGAGCTGTAGTATCAGGAAGCATTTTTATTAATTTATAAAACTGGTAACTAACATTTTGCCTCAAGTGTTTTTTAAAAATCAAAGCTTTTGTATAAATTAATAGGTATGGATGTGTTTTTAAAGTCTCTATTTTGAGAAAATGTATAAGCAGAGTCTAAGAATGGACCTTCAGATGAGGTGTGAATGAATTATTACAGCCAATAATGAAGTGTAAAGAGACTTTCAAAAGAAGTCCACAGCTTCAATTCCACACTTTATCCAAAGGATGGAGAAAATTCCAGGTTTTTTGACTCATGGCAGGAAAATCTGGTTTGTGGTTGATTCTTATCCTTTCTTGGGTCACATCAGGTATAAAGTGTGATGTCAAAGGGTGAATCTGATGAGAAGCATGGATCCTCTTTACATAAAATTTCATGTATTTACATGCATAATTTTGCATGTTCTTTAACAGGATTCACAGAAGTCCTAAAACTCCATGGACCTCCTGATTAAGGACACATTTATACTAATGTCAGAAATATTCAGGCAGCTTTTAGAATTAAACTTAAATGACTATGCAGGTATAAATATCTATGAGCTAAGGGAGATGGCAGGTCCTTCCCAGTAACTAACTACATCCTTTCCTTCTTATTTTAGCCCCATGTATTTACCTATTTCATCTTAACTTCTAATACTACTTAAGAGTGTAGCTTTTTACCAGTTTAGGGTAGAGAAATGCCATTGGTAGCTATTTAGTGTCTTCTTTGTTCTCTGTATTTCATTTTAGGGAATATAAAGCATTTGTGAGCCGTTATAGGTTGTCTTGCAATCTCATTAAAAAATTAGGTTATGAGTTCGTTATCTAAGATTTCTCCTACCATGTGGATTTATAAGAACTTAATCCTCATAGTTTGAAAGTTTTATTATCCATTAAATCTATTATATTATGCTTACCTTCGTTGTAGATTTTTTTCTTTATCTATATCTCCCTAGTTTTTCTAACTGTTGATCTTTGTTAGTACTGACATTTCTCGTCATCTTCATATTGGAACATTTCAGTATTGTTTCTTGTTCTAGATAACTTATAAAAATATTAAGTGGGTTGATCCTGTAGCCATCTTGGAATGGTTCATTGTGGAGTACTTTTGGAGTAGTTTATTTTTCGTACCAATGGTTAGTCCATTCTTGCATCACTTAAAAAGGAATACCTGAGACTGAGTAGTATAGAGAAAAGAGGTTTAGTTTAGTTGGCTCACAGTTCTGCAGGGTAGATATGATGCAGAGTGCCAACACCTGCTTCTGGTGAGGGCCTCAGGAAGTTTACAATCATGGTGAAAGGTGAAGGGGGAGCCAGCACATCACATGGTGAGAGTGGGAGCAAGAGAGAGTGGGAAAAGTGCCACACCCTTTTAAACAAACCAGATCTCCATATAACTCACTGTCTTGAGGACAGCACCATGCTCTTCATGAGGGATCCACCCCAATGACCCAAACACCTCCCACCAGGCCCCACCTCCAACACTGGGGATTATATTTCAACAATGACATTTGGAGGAATGAAGACAATGCCAGTTTTTCAAGCTCCTCTCTCTCCCTCACTTGTCTTAAGCTTCCCTTAAGGCAGCGATCAAGTCTTACTAATTTTGTATCATCCGGTCCTAGCATGGTGGTACCTAATATTGAATTTCAGTAAATCTTAATAGTAGATTCAGTAGATTGAATGAATGATTGACTTCTACATTTCCAATACAGGTATTTTAAAAAGTAATCTACTTGAGATCTTTGTTAAGGAGGCTTTTTGAAAGTCTAACCTTTGTTTGATTATCTCTACCTCCAGAAGAAGAGTTGTGTGCATCGTCAGGGATATGCTAGACCAGTTCAAGTCTAACACTGATTCCCAGGATATTAGTTTCTAAAATCCTGGTTGATTGTTTGAAATCTTGGAGGGAACCTTCAGAAAAATATTAATAATATACTTTTAGGTTGTGAGATAAAATCTTTGAAAGGGATTCATCCAGGCTTTAAAATCACTGATCAGAGACGACCTTTCCCCTTTTAAAGAAAAGATCGAAGGGAATGGTACTATCTGAAAAAGTAATAGATTGAATATCCCACCTTAAGTATTTGTTTTCCCCCAGGAGATAGCATGGTGTGGTTCTTTTAATGCCACTTCAAGAATATGTATATCAAAGTTAAATAGTAGGGACATTACTTTTTTTTTAAATGAAAAGTATTTTGGAATTCATTTTTTACTCAATTGTTTAAATTCTTAGAAATCAAGGATTGTATATGACTAGGTTTGTGTCTATCAATAAATCAATAGCTTATAAAATTTTTTTTAGGCAATAGTTATTGTTATGTTACTAACATAGTATTCTCCAAATTTTTTAGCAGTCATGATCTCTGAACTCTGAGAGGAAATGAAAAACAAAAACAAAAAACAAACCCTGAGTTATGGTTAATAAAGCAGGAAGGAACCTGGTAGAAAAGCCTTCTATATCTTCAAGCAATATCCAACCAAGAGGATATTACCAAGCTATAATTGACAACTTTGGGGAATTAAACTTCATATGGGCAATGCCAAAGGTTCTAGTAATCATTAATGGTACATGTCTGCTACTATGTTGGCTTTTATTATTATTAGCTGTAGAAAAAGCTAAAAATATGACTGAGTTGGTGGTGTTACACTTTGAACATCCTCTATATTGTTTCCTGGTATTCTTTTTAAAAGTACTTTTTAGTGTTTCCCTTTACTGGTGCTTTGTAAAGTCCGTCAAAAGACACCAAATACATAGATTTTATTTTTAAATTGTAAGGGTAAAGTTTTAAGTAGAATAAACATCTTCATTTCTTTCAGAAATAGAAATATTTCTAGCTAAGTAGATTGGCTTTTTTATTAAGAAAATTTCAAACATACTCAAGAGAAGGAGAACAATATATACATAGTACCTAGGTTGAACAGTTACCAAGATTTTCCCCATGGCGGCTGCTGCTGCTGCTGCTGCTGCTGGTAGTGCTGCTGCCTCCCCCTCCCTCTCCATCTTCTTCCTTTTCCTTCTGCTTTTCTGCCTTTTTTTTTTTTTGGCTGAAGTATTTCAAAGCCAAATGGGACACTGTGTTATTTTACAAATAAGGACTTCACTGTATATCTCTTCCCACCAAAAGGAAATTTTCTTATATCACACAATGCCATTATTATTTTTTTCCAGGTGTGAGACAGGGTCTTGCTCTGTCACCCAGGCTCGAATGCAGTGGTGCAGTTACAGCTCACTGCAACCTTGAACTCCTGGGCTAAATTGATCCTCTCAGCTCAGCCTCCTGAGTAGCTGGGACTACAATCCCATCATTAATTTGATGTTTTGGTACTCATTTTCTGACCAACTCATGTTTTTTCATTTACCTATATCCACATTTAAGCCATCGTCATACTTCGGGAAATCTATGTTGCATATCTTTAATAAATTTTCTTTTTTTTTATTTTTCAAAAAACCTAACTTTAAATTTATCTTTGACCTCAAAGTAGCAGTTTTCATTTCTTTGTAACCTAGAAGAAAACAGAAAATAGATTATTTTTCCATGTGGTTAAATCATATACAATAATCAGCCTCCAAAAACAAATTTAAAAACTATTTCCTGAATGGTATCCCAGTTTCCTGCTACATTGTTGGCTTGTTCAAATTTTTTTTCCAAATTCAAAAGTGTATGTTTTAGAAGTATATTTTTAGTTGAACAGTAGGATAAATTCTCATATTATAATCTGGCTATGTAGGGAATCATACTAATTCTGTTTATGTAGTCTAGCAGTGCTACTCAAATTATCTGTGGTAAAGGACTTTTTTTAAACCCTAAATTTTCAGTCCAGGAATTTAAATTCCTGGTAACTTCATAACCTGTACCAGTCATATTTGCCATTACTTCAGTGAGTTTATGTATGTACATCTCTAACTAAATTATATATTCCTTATGAGTGTTTTACTTGATATTGCCCATATACCTTATATTTATCCTTTGATTGTGTAGGGGAGAAAAAATATCTTTTTCTCACCCATTGCTAGGTGCATGGTGGAGGCCCCATAACAAAAGACAGATTAACAAGAGAGAAGCATACAGATTTATTTACTATAATAAATAAAGTGACACAGGAGCCTTCATAAGGAAATGAAGATGTGAAAAAAGGGGTAAATCTGTGTATATTTTATGCTGGGCTTGATGAGGAAGTGGATGATCGTGAAGAGGCATGATTGGATGAAAAAGTGTGATCTAATGTTAGTCAACTGGGGGGAATTTAGCAAGGCCTGTTTGTTCAGATTCTACTCTGTGACTTTGTGTCTTCAAAGATTAGGATGTTTCTTTCTTTTGGGGATATGGAGGGCACCTCTTCAGTGAGGATCTTGCGACTTGTTTCCTGAGTAGGTCAGAAAAGCTTTTGTAGTGTTCATGACCTACTTCAGGGAGAAAGGGAAGAAGAGAACAGAGACTGCCCTTCCAGCTTCTTTGTTTTTCCCAGATATCTTCAGCTTAAAATATTTTGGGGGAGTGTGTCCTGTCCGGGTACATATGTCCTGAACCCTATCAGATAAATGCTAACTAGGTGATAGGTCCTGTGTTACACGGTGTGAACGCAGAACCAGTATTTTTAGGGAGCATAGAATCTAGTGAGAAGACATATATGAACATGATTATGCTTATGATATGTAAATGCTACCCTTTTAAGCATGAGAAAAGTTCTGGGAGTGCACAGTGTTATTATATGTAGTCAGTAAATACTGTACAAGTATTACTCAATGAATGAATGTTAATTAAAATATACTAGGATAGTATAAGAAACATCACAGAAGTCCTTGGCATTATGATTTAACTATGTAACATATGTTTAATATTGTAGAGTAAAATGAAACTTGTTAGGTTCTTTTTAAGTGTGGTTGATAAGTTAGAGCCTTTGATTGTGGCTTGGGGTATTAAATCTCTGTCTAGTGTATATATGTATTTAATTTTCTGTACTTATAAAAATTAAAAATTATATCTTATGGGCAAAATGCTTTTTTTGTTTTTTCAGACATTGAATAATATAGGAGACAAGAGTATAAAGTAGGAGTTGGAAGACCTGGTTTCTCTGGGCTCTGTTTCTCTTATTAGCTGTTTGACTTTAGGTAAATAAATGAACTTAGCTGAACTTCAGTTTTAGGGAATCATAATATTAAATAGTGAGCTCCTTGAGGACAGTGTCTATGCCATATTAATTTTTGCTAGGGTGACCAACCATCTTGGCTTGCCAGGGACTTTGTTTTAGCACTGAACGTTCCATGTCCCAAGAAACTCTTCATTCCTGGGCCAAGGAGGATGTTAGTCATTCCAGTAGTATCACTAGTGGCTAGCTCATGGCTGGCACTTAGTAAGTGTTCAGCAAGTGACTGGAATTAAATGTCTCCTCTGTCTTTTTCACAGAATTGATGTAAAGATCAAATTATATTTTGTGAAAGTATTTTGCAAATAGTAAAAGCTGTACCAATAAAGTTGATATTGTTTTTCCCATCAGTATTCTCTTGGAATTCATCTTGGAATTTGTGTAGGAGTTAATGTGGTATATAAATGTTTGATTATTCAGTGTTTCCAGTTTGTATCTGTTGCCTAAAGTGAGATACATGTGAGTACATATTATCTTCTGAATATATTTCTTCTTCCCAGAAGTAAATGAGATGTGAATTAAAATTGATCCTGTAGTCTTGTAGTTTTATGTTTAACTGAGGAGCTGATTTCACATTTGAATGAATATGTGACTTCTGTTGTATTTGATTATTGTAAATGTTTTATCTTAGGTTTAAAAGCCATTTTATAGGACATCTTTTAATTATGATCTTAGTAGATCTAGTAACCCTAACACTTCAAAAGTTTAGAATAATAAATGTAAAGATGCCTAAGTGGGCCCTATATGTAGCTAGGAACTAACTGCTCTGTAAATTTATCGGGTATACTAAAGTCCTGAGGAAACAGGTGGAATTTTCCAGACAACCTACCTCTGGGCAACTCTTTCTTTCCTTTTTAAAGTGACTTCTTCCCTATACCTTCTGTATTTGTATCGACTGAGCAAATTCTCAGTCACATTTGCTTATTTACTACTAATTGTGTAGCTTAAATGTTGTGTCAGTTACTTAAGTGCCTCTTCTAGAGATTCCCTTAACCATCAGAGTGATCTGCAGCTCTTTCTCTTTGGAGACACTCGAGGATGGGTATGGTTCGAACTCTCTTCTTCTACAGTTGCCAATAGAGGCAATTCCCACCCCTCTATTTATTGGTTATTTTCTGCTTCTTTTCTTGAACTATTTTAAAATTTTTCGTTCTTAAATAAAACATCAGGGAAACTCTCTCTTGCTAGCCGCAATGTTTCTGATGTAACTAAAGAATGACCATGCAGCATGGTATTGTGTTGCTGGGTAATGCTGTCACTTGAGTGATTTTAGAAGTTTTCTTGAGGTTGCCAGAAAGCTAGAGGACATGATTTCAGAAAGCACTGTATTAAGAATAAATAGATGGTAGAGTTACTTGGTAGTCATGCCCCGTTGGTCTTTGATCTTATTGAATCTTGCAATCTAAGAAAAATTGAGTTTGACCAGTGTCTGAATAGGTGTGATGTTTAAGGAAAGCCGAATACCTCTAGCATAATTATGTTCTTTGTGTCGAACCTATACTATAAGGTTTGTGAACCAAGATTGTCTTTTTGGATTGAGGAGCGTGTTTTTGAGGATCTTGATTGTTATTGGTGTATAAAACTTCTCTTTTGTCTGTTGCTCATGTGGTATGTGATCTTAGGTAGAGTAAATTTATATGATGAGAAATCCCAGGATAATTATGAGACTGGGATACATGTATGCAAAATGTGAAAATATAGCTTTCCATTCTTCTGTAGCTATTTCCCCAACAAAACTCCAAATTTAAAACAACCTGAATCCTTGACTGGACAGCTGTATCTCAGAGGTATTGCGGGTTTGTATCCATACCACCACAATAAAGTGAATATTGCAGTAAAGCAAGTCATATGAATTTCTTTGTTTTCCAGTGCATATAGAAGTTATGTTTACACTATACCATAGTCTGTTAAGTATGTAATAGCATTGTGTTTAGAAAACAATGTACATACCTTAATTTAAAAATACCTTATTGCTTAAAAATGCCAATGATCATTTGAGCCCTTGGTGAGTCATAATATTTTTGCTGGTGAGGGTCTTGCCTTGATGTTGATGGCTGCCCACTGATCATGGTGGCGGTTGCTGAAGGTTAGGGTGGCGATGGCAATTTGAAATAAGACAACAGTAAAGTTTGCTACATTGATTGACCCTTTTTTAAATGAAAGATTTCTCTGTAGCAAATGATGCTGTTGGCTAGTATTTTACCCATCATAGAAGTTTTTTCTGTTTTTTGTTTTTTTTTTGAGAGGGAGTCTTGCTCTGTTGCCTAGGCTGGAGTGCAGTGGTGCGATCTCGGCTCACTGCAACCTCTGCCACGTGGGTTCAAGTGATTCTCCTGCTTAAGCCTCCCGAGTAGCTGGGATTACAGGCACATGCCACCATGCCCAGCTAATTTTTGTATTTTTAGTAGAGACAGGTTTTCACCATGTTGGCCAGGATGGTCTCGATCTCTTGACCTCGTGATCTGCCCATCTCGGCCTTCCACAGTGTTGGGATTACAGGCGTGAGCCACTGCGCCCTGCCAGAACTTCTTTCAAAATTAGAGTCAGTCTTCTCAAACCCTGCTGTTGCTTTATCAACTAAGTTTATGTAACATTTAAATCCTTTGCTGTCATTTCAGCAGTAGTTACAGCATCTTCACCAGCAGTGGATTCTATCTCAAGAAACCACTTTTTTGCTCATCCATAAGAAGCAACTCTTCATTTATTCACATTGGATCTTGAAATTGAATCCATTCAGTTACATCTTCAGGCTCCACTTCTAATTCTGTTTTTTTTGGTTGTTTTGTTATTGCCACCACACCTGCAGTGACTTCCTCCACTGAAGTCTTCTTCCTCACAGTCACACATAAGGGTCTTGGAGTCAACTTCTTTCATACTCCTGTTAATTTTGCTGTTTTGACTTCCTCCTGTGAATCAGGAATGTTCTTAATGGCATCTAGAATGGTTAATTTTTTCCAGAAGGTTTTCGATTTACTTTGCCCAGATTCATAAGAGAAATCACTATCTATGGCAGTTATAGCCTTACAAAATGTATTTCTTAAATAGTAACACTTGAAAGTCAAAATTACTCCTTGATTCAGGGGCTACAGAATGAATGTGGTGTTAGCTGACATGGAAACAATATTAATCTCCTTGTACATCTCCATCAGAGCTCTTGAGTGACTAGATACATTGTCAGTGAACTATTTATTTATTTTATTTTATTTTATTTTTTAAGACAGGGTCTCACTTTGTCACCCAGGCTGGAGTGCAGTGGCATGATCTTGGCTCCTTGCAGCCTCGATCTCCTGGGCTGAAGTGATCCCACCTCAGCCTCTCAAGTAGGCGGGACTACAGGAATGCACCACCAAGCCTAGCTATTTTTGTTTTTTGTTTTTTTTTGGTATTTTTTGTAGAGATTGAGTTTCACCATGTTGTCCAAGCTACTCTCAAACTACTGAGCTCAAATGATCCACCCACCTCGACCTTCCAAAGTGCTAAGATTACAAGCATGAGCCACCACACCTGGCCATTATTTTAAAAGGAATTATTTTTTCTGAGCAGTAGGTCTCAACAGTGAGCTTAAAATGTTCAGCAAACCATGTTGTAAACTTATATGCTATCATCTAGGCTTTGTTGTTTTATTTATAGAGCACAGGCAGAGTAGATTTAGCATAATTCTTAAGAGCCCTAGGATTTTCAAAATGGGAAATGAACAATGGCTTCCTTTTAAAGTCACCAGGTGTGTTAACTCCTAATAAAAGAGTCTGTGTGTTCTTTGAAGCTTTGAAGCCAGGCATTGACTTCTCCTCTCTACCTATAAGACCCAGATGGCACCTTCTTCCTATAGAGGCTGTTTTGTCTGCATTGAAAATCTGTTGTTTAGCATAACCACCTTCATCACTTATTTTAGCTGTATCTTCTGGATTATTTGCTGCAGGTCCTATATCAGCATGTACTGCTTCACCTTGTACTTTAATGTTACGGAGGTGAGTTCTTTTCTTAAACCTCATGAACTAACCTCTGCTAGCTTCAAACTTTTCTTTTGTAGCTTTCTCACCTCTTTCAGCTTTTATAGATTTGAAGAGAATTAGGGCCTTGCTCGGGGATTAGGCTTTGGCTCAAGGGAATGTTATGGCTGGTTTGATCTTCTATTCAGCCCACTCCGATTTTCTTCCTGTCCGTAATAAGGCTATTTCATTTTCTTATCATTTATGTGTTCGCTGGAATAGCACTTTTAATATTTTTTGAGAACTTTTCCTTTGCATTAATAAGTTAGCTAACTCTTCAGTGCAAGAGGCCTAGCTCTTGGTCTTTTTTGGGTTATGATATGCCTTCCTTGCAAAGCTTAATCATTTCTAGCTTTTGATTTAAAGTGAGAGATGTATGACTGTTCTTTTCACTTGAATACTTAGAGACCATTGAAGGGTTATTAACTGGCCTAAATTTCAATATCATTGTGTCCCAGAGAATAGAGAGGCCCAAGGAGAGAAAGAGAGACTGGGGGACAGTTGATTGGGGGAGCACTCAGAACACACACATCTGTTTAAGTTCACTGTCTTATATGGATGCAGTTCTTGGCAGCTGAAAATAATTATAGTAGTAACATTGGAAATCACTGGTCACAGAGCACTATAATAGATATAATAATAATGAAAAAGTTTGAAGTATTGTGAGACTAACCAAAATGTGACACAGAGACACTAAGTGAGCACATGCTGTTGGAAAAGTGGCACCAATAGACTTGTTTGACTCAGGGTTGCCACAAACCTTCAATTTGTAAAAGTCACAATATCTGCAAAGTGCAATAAAGCAAAGTACAATAAAAAGAGATATGCCTGTACCTTATTTAGCAAACAGCACTTTTAAAAAGGGTTAGATGTCTCTAGCTTTTCTCTGTTATTGTTGCAACTTTATGAGGAATCCAGCAGAGTTGTAAAAGTGAAGAAATACTGGATAAACTAAAACTTTATTAACATTGAATTATAATAATAATAACAACAATACATGCCAATGATTAATCTAGTACGTACTAAGGGCCAGGAATTGATATAGGATGTTTAACATGTATTCTTTTTATTTAATCCTTACAGCAATTCAGTGGGATAGGTTTAGAATCATTATTTCCTGATGAGGAAACTGAGTCTTACAACTGTGTCGAGGACTCACAGCAAAGAGAGTGGAACTAGGATTTTTGAAGAGAAACATAGGAATATCTGGCCAAAGCCCTCTTCTGAGATCATGATTCAGAGTTTGGGATTATGACAGTTAAATGTCTTTGGTGTTTGTAGAGTAATCCCTGCCTTCTGATCAGTCTTATCAGAGGGAGAACTGGATTGGATCAGAATAGATCTTTCTGTTCAGAGACCCTGAGGTTCTGGCAAGGTCATAACTGCTCTGTAGATTGTCTTTCTCACTACTTGAGGAACAGTTAAGAACAAGTGGTGGCCGGGCGCGGTGACTCACGCCTGTAATCCCAGCACTTTGGTCGGGAGTTTGAGACCAGCCTCACCAACATGGAGAAACCCCATCTCTGCTAAAAATACAAAATTAGTCAGGGATGGTGGCACATGCCTGTAATCCCAGCTACTTGGAAGGCTGAGGCAGGAGAATCGCTTGAACCCTGGAGGTGGGGGTTGTGACAAGCTGAGATCGCACCATTGCACCCCACCCTGGGCGACAAGAGCAAAACTCCATCTCAAAAAAAAAAAAAAGAAAAAGCAAGTGGCAATCCCTTTTGGATTACTGTTGCTTTGGTTTTACAGATTTTTTTTTTTAACTGTTACTGTTTACACAAAAATAAGGCAAAAGCTTATTTTCTGACAGGTTCAAACAAGCTTCCAGAAATATTAATTTGTAGAATATTTATGAATAGTATGTTCAATTAATGAGTTTTGAAATATGTACAGATTCAGAACCTTGATGAAGTGCTATATGTAATCTTACTTTTGCTTTCCACGTAGCAGTTAACTAATACTTAGTGCATAAATCTACAGCTGTGCCTTCAAACACAGTTGACTCTTGAACAACATGGGTTTGAGCTATGTGAGTTCACTTATAACAGTTTTTCTTCAAACATGGATGGAAAACACAGTATATGGAGGGCTGACTTCGTATATGTAGATGTGTCAGGGCTGACTGTGGGACTTGAGTATGTGCGGATTTGGTCATGCACTGGCAGTTGTGGAACTATTACTGTGTGTATACTGAGGGAGATTATATATTTTTAAAAATCATATTCTATTTGGTATTTATTTTAAACATTTCTAACAAGTTTATCTATGACAGCAAACTATCTGCATTTCTTCTACCACAATTTTTTTCTGTCTTGGAGTAGTCTACCTGAAATTGTCTTTTTCCCCACCTTCACTGTGGGGTAGCAAAACTCTGGAAATGAGAAACAAACATGGATGAGAATTTCTCAGAGCCTTAGAGTATTTTTTGTCTCTTTAGAAATAGGACTGTTGGCTGGGCATAGTGGCTCATGCCTGTAATCCCAGCACTTTGGGAGGCTGAGGTGGGTGGATCACTTGAGGTCAGGAGTTTGAGACCAGCCTGGCCAACATGGTGAAACCCCATCTCCACTAAAAATACAAAAATTGCCAGGCCTGGTGGCCTGTGCCTGTAATCCCAGCTACTCGGGAGGCCGAGGCAGGAGAATTGCTTGAACCTGGGAGGTAGAGGTTGCGGTGAGCCGTGATCATGCCACTACACTCCAGCCTTGGCAACAGAGCAAGACTCTGTCTCAAAAAAAAAAAAAAAAAAAAAAAAAAAAAAGAAATAATGTTTTCCGTCACAAAAAAATAGCCTCAAAAGCCTTTCAAGTGATGCTGTCTTTTCTACTTTTTGTTCTTATTTCCCAACCAAGAATGTTGAGTATAGAGGAGTAACTGCCTAGAGACCTTCTCTTGTCCAGTAAGGAACAGTCTAGTTTGGCTGGCCTGGCCTGAGATTCTAGTATGTGAAGCTAGCGTTCAGAGACTGACTGTCTTAAGTTAGAGTGATACAGAGGAAGGATTCATGTGGGATAAAAGTTCACAACCAATTTACCAGTTCTAGATAAGTGGTTGAGATGTGCTGCAAAACTATGAAAGTAAGAAGTAGCCACTGAGACAAATTGGAAGTGTCCTAGAGAATTCCAGAGCAGAATGTGATGGCCGTTCACCAAAGGGACTTTTGAAATAAGAGTCATCAGAAAAATATGAAAACCAATAAGATGATTATAGGAATGTTATTAGTATAGCCCTTTACACTTTACAAAATATGCTTTCACATTCATTTTTTGTTTGTTCCTTTGTTTGCATAACTTTGTGGGAGTTATGATTTCTCCCCATTTCATAGAGAAAGAAGGCAAATGACAGTATCATATTCAAGCCCTGAAAACCCAGTTAGGTTGCATTTTGGGTGTTTTTTCAGGGAGAAGAATAGTAGAATTCAAATGAAAATAACATTTTGTAGATAGAAGGGAGTAGAAATAGAGCCACTGCTTTTGAGAGTGTTTTGAATGGAAAAACTCCCATAGAACTCACTAAATGATTATTTCATCACTCCATAGGTTAACTTTTTTTGATGAGGGCTTTAAAAATTTTGAGCCTCCCCTCTATTTAAAAAAAAATTACTGATGAGACCATTATTTGACTTACGAGCTAGTCATTTTTCAGTCATGATTTTGTTTGTGCTCAAGCATTTAAAAGTAATATCACATAGGTTCAGTTACTTTGCTTAATGCCATGTGTGTGGGTGTGCATGTGTGTGTGTGTGTGTGTGGGTGTGTGAGTGTTCGATGACTTCAGTCTTATAAAGCTTTTATCTCTCTATTGCAAGCTGTGGTAATGAATGCACTGATAAAACAACTGGTGTTTAAATGTTATCTACTCACACTACATTTGATGGGATCTCCATTTTGTATATTTGTGAGTATGAATGAGAAAGCAAAATCTGCCTTGGGAATTTTATAATGAATATGAGAGAGATCCTGCCACAGGTAGTTATTAAAACATCCCCTGAAGTCTTTTAAGATGAATGATTGTGTCTGTATCTCTGACCTTCCCTGAAGGCTCTGTTTTTTAAAGAAATCTTCAATGCCCCAAGCCATTCACTTATTAAAAATTTTATAATAAATTTCTACTACTAAGTTTTAATTTGTACAATACATCTTTTGAATAACTCAAATTTTATAAGTATTATTTGATGAATCTACCCCTTTCTTCCAAAATGGAGAAAATGTGTATTGATGTCTTAGCTGTTTACTACCTTTTTTGAGGAAGGGGTGGAATACGTATAGAGAAATACGGAAAGGAAAAGATAGGGGAATTGTGCCTATTAAACAAGCAGAATTCTGTTTTTCCTGTAGAAAAATAAATTGTCATGAAAATTCAAGATTTACACCAGGAAGGAGAAAAGTGATTAGTAAGATCCATGGGAAAGGGAAGGGCTCTTTTCTGATATAAAAATAACTACTCTAAAACTACTTTAATGGGTGTTTGCTTTGAAGTTTAGCTTAAAAAAAGTGGGGTTACTTATTTGCATGTAGTAAACATTTTGTGACGGTGTGTGGGAAATTTTCTAAAAAAAAAAAACTTGATTTCAAGAAGAAAAATACAGTTGAAGCTAAAGTTTTTTTTTTTTTTAGCATCTACTGTATGCTAGGAATTGTGGAATTATGTTATCATCCTAGGTTACTTTATTTGATTGTCAGCATCACCTTAACTTTCTAAGTCTGTATGTTACTTTCATTAACAAAGAAACAGACTTACAGAGGTTAAATAACTTGCTCTTATATGGCTAAAGCTGGAAATTCACACTACTTCTGCTTTCAAACAGTTGTTCTTGCACTTATTCACTATTGTTCACTAGGTTTATTATTTTTTCCCCTTGGCAGAGCAGGAAGACTAGTTCAGAGCCTGAATACCCTTTAGTGCTAATGTCTTTATATTAATCAGCTATTGCCACAATAATGCTGCATAGTAAACCATTTCAAAACTCAATGGCACACACAAAAAGTATTTATTGCTCACAGAGACATCTGTGAGTCAGCTGGGCCTCTTCTGATCTATGTTGGGCTCCTTGGGTTTGTCTCCAAGTTGGGTATTGAGATCAACTCTGTTCTTGTCTCTTTCATCCTCCTTGGATCAGCCCCTACTCAAAACAGGTTTTTCTTAGACAAAAGGAAAACAAGCTCAACTTCCTAAGCAAATTTAAGTCCTCTGCTAAATGTCACTTCTGCTAACATTTCATTGGCCAAAGCAAATCATGGGTCTAAGCTCAAAGTCAAGGGCAAGGAAGAATATTAATTTAAAATGTGTGGGGCCAGGCGTGGTGGCTCACACCTGTAATCCCAGCACTTTGGGAGGCCGAGGCAGGTGGATCATTTGAGGTCAGGAGCTTTGAGACCAGCCTGGCCAATGTGGTGATACCCCATCTCTACTAAAAATACAAAAATTAGCTGGCAGTAGTGCCACATGCCTGTTATCCCAGCTACTTGGGAAGCTGAGGCAGGAGAATCGCTTGAACCCAGGAGGCAGAGGTTATGGTGAGCTGAGATCACGCCACTGCCCTCCAGTTTGAGTGACAAAGGGAGACCCTGTCTCAAAAATAAGTAAATAAATAAATACATACATACGTACATAAAATGTGTGGCTATAAACAAAAACATGCCTCAAAGATGATTGATTCATGAATCAAATAAGGATCTCATCAATTAAAAAGGCAAGAGGGAGGCTCAAAATTTTTAAAAGCTATCATCAAAAGCCATATGTAATATATTTATGTGTTTAGCTACATGATAGGGAGTAATGAAATAACCATTTACTGAGCTCTGCCTATGGTGGGAGTGGGAGAAATGACTTTATCTGAATAATAGAAACTGCCAAAATCTTGATGAACCTTTTAAGAAAATACAGCTGATAAACAGCTTTCTTTTTTGTTTAATGTTTTGGGTGGCTTCTCAAAACACTGTAAGTAAATCATGTCTGTGAAAGATACTGTTTAGGTTTTTATATCTTAAATACCTGGAGATTAAACAACATCAATTAACACTACTGAGCTCTAGAAGTCTTTTCAAAGAATATACTTTTTTAGTCGGGCCTACTGGTATATACTTTCCATCTTTTTCAATAACTAGGGGAGGAAAGGGCATGTTAATGGTATCTAATGGTTTCCTTTTTTTGGTCATTAGTATCTGTAATGATAAATAATTAACGTTCAATGGAGTAGTTAGGATAATTACCGTTTTTACTTAGACCTTAATTTATATCCTAATCAAATTGGGAGGGGTATTAACTATTTAAATTCATTAACTCGGTTTATTAAAATCTAAGCCTTTGCATTGCTTACTTTTTTCAGATATTATTGCCTGTTAGGAACCATTGCTTCTAGTTCATTTATATGGATAAGAATATTGATACAGGGCCTGGAGGAAATTTGTTTTGACCAACAAGAGAACGTACTCTGAGGGGCTGATATCAACATTATTGTTTTGCTCTTAGTCAGGTTAATTATAGAAAGCTTTGTTGTATTACTGAAGGTGTTCATTGACTTTATTTCTTTAGATTTGATTGTGGGGAGGAGTAGGGCAGTAAAAAGGAAGAGAGTATAAAAGGTGTTAAGTATTCTAAAATTCGAACTCTTCAGGAGAAACAGAAATGATGTTCCTTAACTCTTCCAGGTAAAAAGGAAGAATAATTTCTAATCTTTTGGATATTGGGTTATTTTGTTATCGCTTGCTCTCCTTTCCCTTTCGTCTTGAAATAATTTTTTTTTTTTCTTTTTTGAGATGGAATCTCACCCTGCACCCCCAGACTGGAGTACAGTGGCGTGATCTCAGGTCACTGTAACCTTCATCCCGTGGATTTGAATGATTCTCATGCCTCAACCTCCCTAGTAGCTGGGATTACAGGCGCCACCAGCATAGTTGGCTAATTTTTATCTTTTTAGTAGAGATGGGATTTTACCATGTTGGTCAGGCTGGTCTAGAACTCCTGGCTTCAAGTGATACTACTGCCTCCTCCGCTTCCCAAAATGCTGGGATTACAGGGGTGAGCCACCTCATGTGGCCTGAAGTAATATTTTTAAAAAATGATAGTGAGTTAATATTTTGTGGTGAGAATTTAATGATTCCCATGTTGAAATTGCTGTAGACATTTTAGGGTGTTACAAAGCCAAGACTTGATCACTGCTCCAGGCTACTAAGGTGTCATTGAGGAGGCTGCAATTTAGAAGACAGGTTCAGCAAAATTACTGTTCTCATAGATCTGTTTGTATTCATGTGTCTTTGAATTACGTGCATTTTTTGTTATAACAGTACAGCTTGGTACCCATGTTGTGTTTGGTTCAGCATTCCAAAGATGAATGGGTGAGGATGTTTTTTTTCAAGGATCTTTTGGATATAGTAGGAGATTTTCACTTTGGGTGTCAGGGAGTACATCATACACATCCATGTTATAATAAGTGATAATTATGGCCAAAATCAACCTGTTTCTACCTTTGCTACCCTTTATAGCAGTGATTTTGTTGTTGTTGTTGTTGTTAAATTAGCAAGAGCATTGTACTTTAAAAGGATTAGACTCAATTTCATTATGTCAGAGCTAGTGCTTGTCTTACTTAGCACTGTATTCTCAGCACCATGAAAAGTAAATAGAACATAGAAGAATAAATGAATGAACGAATGAAAGAATGAATGAATGAGGGAATGAATGTTGCTATAAAAGATATGAGATCTTCCCTTACTATGAGTCTTCATCTGTTTTTCTAACAAATTTTATTGAATCTGTCTCTATAATCAGAAATTTAAATGTGGGAACACAAGCCACAGTGGTTTTCTGTAAAGCATATTTTAAAAGTCTACTCTAGAAAAATTTATGCTCAAAATTTTACTTATAAATTCTGTGAAGAAACTTTCTTGAAATTTTGCCTGTTAAATGTACATATATTTGTTTTAATTCATAAATGAAACTTCTGTAGGCTTATCTTACATGGAAAAAGATAAGGAGGGAAAATTAATGAGCAAACGCAAATTACAGAGAAGCAGGAGACATCTATCATATGTCGAACTATAGCTGTATTATTAACTGCAAGGATTATTACACTGATAACTGTTCTTTTTTTAAAACAAGATTTTACTTGATTTTCCCAATAAATTGTTTTTGTTATTCATATAAAATTAAATGATTTTTAAATATTAAGAATACTTTTTGTGCTTTCAAACTATGTATACACTTATTTAAGCTTCTACAAAATTATAAAAATATTTACGATTACAAAAAGAATGATTGTATATTGTATTTTAGCTTTTAAATTATAGCCAGTGTTTTTTTCCTTTAAGTGCTGTGTACTTTGTGGTGCAGAATTAGATTTCTGTTTTTAAAAAGCACATAGGTAGCTATGCTTATAAAATGATGCAAAATATAGGTGATCCCAGGATATGTGTAAGTTTTCTCTTTAATGACTGACAGTTTACATTGAGAAATTGTTTTATAGTGGCAGTTTAGCTAGGTAACTGAATATAAATTTAAATGTATTTGTTTTAATAGCATATTTTATGTTGTTTTCTAATCGAAGAGAAGGGACAAAAGCTAAGTTTGTATGGAATTTAAATTCACTTGGATATAGTACTTAAGCATATTAGTCAATATTTATAAAAAAATAGATGCACTAAAGTTCTGCTATTAAGGTTTTAAGATTATTGATTGGAAAAGAGTTTGAAAATATCTTTTTGTCCCTATTTCTCCCTATATAGCCTTCTTGAAGTTTCTCAAAATTAGATTTTAAATGCCAATTAGGAGGTTGAGTGTACCAAAATAAAAGCAAATGCAACCAAAATGGCCTCACCTTATGGCTAGTTAGGCTTTTGAGGGAATAAGCGGAACCTTTGCTCTGAGCATGGCTTTGAGAAAGATATTCATCTTAATGAACACATTAATTAGAACCATAACTATTTATAAGATAATTAGAAATGAAGCTTGGTAAACTGAGATTTTCCTGCAATTAATGGAGGATTAATTACTGGAGGTAATGAAGTGGATTTTTAAATGCATTAAGGTGAAGTACAGAGATGAGCAAGGCTTTGTGATAGTTGCATAATTATTTCAGGCTGTTTGAGCATAGCTCATATGAGATCGTTAATAAGCATCATTGCATCGTTATGTATGCACTTAAAAAGACTTACCACCAAAATGACTGCCTAATTATTTCTAATTGGCAGGACTCTGTGTAGTCATTGAGCTGTTTGTAGCCATTTTAAGGTTCATTTAACTATCCTTGGGGCCATGTGATAGATGGAAAAAGCTTCAACTACATGCTGGCCTTGGCTGGCGCCGTTAATCAATTTTGGTGGGCTTCAGTTTAAATGCATTTTCTTGTGCAGAGGTCAAAACCTGAAGTAGTCCAAGCGAAGTTTTGCTTTTTGAAGCCACTTGACTGTATTCATTAGCAATTAGTAAAATAATTGTGTCTGTCACTATATTTGGATTTCCATATGACTTGGTATTCTTTTATCACTGTCTCTTCTTATTCCATATTTGCTCCACTGGAAACAAAATATTCTTCCAACAAACCCTTTTAGCAACTTCAGTGTAGTGGCATATGTTTCCATATACTACCTTTCTTCATTCATTTATTAGCTTAAACAGTGTAGTACATTTCAACACAATCATCTAATTTGGTCCTGATTGATTGCTGGTGAAAGTTTCTACCCAAGGACAACATTTTAGGGCTTTTAAGGACATCTCTAAGGAATTAGTCATTAAGCATTAAGAGAGGAAGTAAGAAGTAGTCAAATCCAATTCTGACATTTACCAGAGTTTTGTAGTTAGAAGCATCTATATCTAAGATGTTGAAAGCTGTACATATTTTTTGCACCTATCCCCACAAGGACACATGATAACAGACAAATTGTGTGATGGGGATAAGCTGTGTAATGTCTACATTTACTTTTAAAAGTTTCTTAAATAAGTATATTAGTAACGTAGTGCTTTTATCGAAATAATTTAGAAATCTTTGAATGTCAATTTTAAATAGTGTGTGGTTCTTTGTAATATAATTGATATAAAGTTTTTTAATCATATGATATCAGATTTAATGTGACATCCCATTAGCTAAGCATCTGTAAAGGTTTTCAATGAGCTTGTTGTCTTGTTACACATAATCATAACCATGTGTGGGAGGTTGTCAAGATATATATGCCATTAGAGTGGTTTAAGAAAACAGAGGTGAGGCAAATTGTAGGCTAATAAAATAACGGTCAATTATGCCCTTTTGTTATGAAAAATGTGGTTCTAATCATTTCCTTAATGTTAATGCTTAAGGTTAAAATTATTTATGCAGAATATTTTAAGGTATTGCCAACTTTATTGAAACTAGATGTGTGTATTTAGTTCCCTTAACAGTTTCATTATTCAAGAATTTGGAGGCTTAAATGTCAATCAGGCAGTGCGTATTTCTTAGGAACTGACTTAATTACTGTGGACTTTAGTCTGTTGTTTCAAAATTTAGAAGCAAATGGATTGAACTGTTTAATCTCTCAAATCAATCAACTTGTTCCCTGCTAGAATTATGAACTTCCTTTTGCTTTTTGTTAATACCTTTTGAGTATTTTGAACACATATTTTAAGAGAAAGAGGCAACATGAAACTAATACATGAATTGCTTGATTACAATAAATACCTGAACTTCTCCAAACTTAGATTGTATCTTAATAGAAATTTTTTTTTTTTTTTTTGTCTTTGGTTATTGGGAAATGCTAGTCTTGTTTTTAAAGCTTAGAATAAAAGAAAAATAACAGCTTAGTGGTTAGGATGCAATTCCCTTTTTTTTGTAGTCAGAAATATACATTCTGTACATCGATCAAGTTGTCACAATTGTTTTATCCTTTGAGGCTGTGAATTGGATTTTAAATTTTAGATTTTGGATTAAGATCTGTTTTATTTGTGTGGTGGAATATTTTCTTCTCTCTCTCCCTTTTTTTTTCTTTTTTGAGGTTGGGTCTCACTCTGTCACCCAAGCTGGAGTGCAGTGGTATGATCTTGGCTCACTGCAACCTCTGCCTCTCAGGCTCTAGGGATTCTCCCACCTCAGCTTCCCCAGGGACTGCCACCACACCGAGCTAATTATTGTATATTTTGTAGAAATGGGGTTTCACCATGTTGCCTAGGCTGGTCTCGAACTCCTGGGCTCAAGTGATCTGCCCACCTTGGCATCCCAAAGGGCTGGGATTACAGGCGTGAACCCCTGTGCCCAGCTATATTTTCTAAATCTACCTTTAGATGGTTATTTTAGGGAATTGTGGTTGTAAGGCACTTATTGCTAAACTTAAATAGGCAAAATGTTAATATTTCACTCAAGTAAATCCTTTTTATGTTTCATAAGTTTGTGCAGAAAGTATGAAAATGTTGCTAGAAAATGGGGCAGTGTTCTAGAAAAATGGGGCAGTATTTTAAGTTATTTTGTTGGCCTTCATCTGTATATTTAACTACACTGGGAAATAATTAGATGTATTAATATGTGCTAGTTATAACTAGAGGGAAAATGTTACTCTAGGATTCCTGTCTACTTCAATTTCTTCAAGCATATGGACGTAATCAAGACAGCCATGCACATTGGGGCTTGGCTTCACTTGCTGTTTTTTGGAGCTGTGGTACAACTATGTCAGTAACCTCTGGTTAGCCTCCTTGAAGGCAAGAAACTAGGGAGCAAAGGCGTGACATTCTAGCTGAGTCCCCTAAAAACAGTCAATCTACCTACCATCGGACTTGTGAGTGAGAGAGGGTATCGTAGACCTGGGTTTAGCAAAGTCAGATTAACTGTTTTACTGTCTGTTTTTATAAATAAAATTTTATTGAAACACAGCTACACTAATTTGTTTATTATCTGTGGCTTTCCTCTACAATAGCAGTGTTGGGTAGTTGCTACAGAGACCTCATCCTCCTGCTCTCCACTGCAAGCCTAACATTTTTATTATCTAGCCCTTTAAGGAAAAATTTGTTGACTATTACTGCCCTTGATCATTTAGCTTCTCCACCATCAAATGACTCAGCTGATCCAGCTAACCACAAGGATTAGTCATGCCCACTGAGCCTGGATGAACCTCCAGTTGATCTAGAGAATTGTGTGAAATAATAAATGTTGTTTTATGGTTTAAAGTTTTGAGACAGTTTATTATGCAACAAAAATTAACTGATGTCACATTGAAGCGTACATATCAATAGGAGAACAAGAGTGGTTTTTCCATGTGATTTGTTTAGTCACTCTCATTTTGACATATTAAAACATCTCAGTGATTTTCATTCTTTTTATTTATAGATTTTTTAAAAAAACGCTTTGGTAAAGTTTTTGTTATAAATTCTATTTTATTAAGATGGTGGACATAGTTGAGAAGGGTTTATTTTGTTACTATTCGTTAAGATTATAATTTTTGCAATTTTGGCTATAATTTTTTGTACAAGTGCCTCAGGGATTATCTAGATAATAATGGTACTTGGTTTCTTGGCTGTAGAACTAGTAACCATTTTATTAATGTTGGAGGATATAACAAATAGTTAATGTTTCTCAAAACCATTTTGGGGTATTCGATTGGATTTCTTGTACAGCTAAGGTTGTTTTTGGTTTGAGAAATTAAAATGAAATTTTAAGCCTGCCAACCAACCGAACAGACCCCCCTTTTGGCCAAGGGGACCCCAGAGAAGCCTTGAAAAGTGAGTGCCAGCCTTCACAAGATCAGATGGGAGGTTGAACCCACCTCGTTATTCCCTCTCCCTATAATAACAGCCATTAGACTTCCTTCCCTAAGAGTTAAATAGAAACCAGCCCTTTGGAAAGACTCCCTCCATCCCTAATATCAGCATGATGCTGCCCTTCCCTTTTGTGGTTTTCACAAAACAACCAACTAGCATTTCTTTCAGTAAGAGACCACCAACCACAGAATATGTGCAGTGAGGGTTTTTGTGTCCTCTGCTTCACCTTTTGACATCAGAGGGATGAAAACTCAGAGCATTATGCTAACCCTTCCATTTTTGAGCATGAGTCCCAGGGATGGGCATGAAACTGAAT
Organism: Papio anubis; assembly: GCF_008728515.1. Lineage (NCBI taxonomy): Eukaryota > Metazoa > Chordata > Mammalia > Primates > Cercopithecidae > Papio > Papio anubis. Next base: position 133,655,126 of record NC_044977.1, on the reverse strand, counting down.
TGTGCATGTGCGTGTTTCTCCTTTCACAAATATTCATGACTCCTGCTATAGTTTACTGATTATGTGTATTTGGCTACCTCATTCGGCATAAATCTCAATCTTACTCTTCCCACCTTGGAAATGTTTGCTTCTGGCTTCTGACCAGAAGCTACATCTCCTAGCCTGTTGGAATGCTGCAAACCCTTTATGAGAAATAAAGCTCTTCTTTCTATTTTCCAAATTTATGAACCTCATCATTCTTCAGTTGACAGATTATATTCTCTTTAAACTTCTCCTAGAGTACAATTATTGCTGCCTTATTTTTTGTTTTGATTGCCTGTTTTTCTTTGTGAGAAATTCAGAATTGCATCCTGAAAGAAATCTTGGCCCTAGCCCCATCTGCTTCTCTTGGCTTACCTAATGAATGGGTTAGGTTATTCGTTCTGTTCAGACTTTGGTCTTTTTTATTGAGATCCTCGGTTTCTATAAGAGGGTACTTCTAACCCTCTCTGGGTTGACTGTTAAAATATATGTCTCTGTACTACAGTGGCCACATAAAATAGTTGCCCACTAGGTGCTTGTCAGAGAATATAATCTTACTGTTATGTAGAACCTTTCAAAACTTTGCCAAGAAGAATATTTACGCTGGAATGCTTAAGCATATATAGTATATGTATTTCTTTTTTAGTTTAAAATCAACCCCTTATTTAAGCCCAAGTCTTCTATCTGGGCTTACTATATTGATCTTCTTTAAAATTGATTTTATGGAACTATCTCTTGGCATTTAGGGAAGTTGTTGGAAATTGCCCCATGAAATTTATTGGATGGTCTAATAACAAAATAAAATAAAATATCAAGATCAGGCTTAATTGTACCTAATTTGATCACCTGGCTTATTTTTATTCTATGAACATTATGACCTTGCTTCTTTTGAGGCCAGCTGTTGCAAAACTTGAAGCCAGATTTTTGTTTAATTCTAGCAAATATATGGGCCTTATGTCTTCTTTTATATATTAACCTCTTTCTGGTCCGCCCTTTTTTTTTTTTTTTTTTTTTTTTGCTTTTTGCTTTTGCTCTTCCTTGTTCTCCCTTTTACTGTTTTTATTGTATAGTATATATGTTTCTGGAATGATGTGAGGGTTTAAATAAGAAAGCATACCTGTATAGTCCTTTGGACTTTTGGTGCTTGAAAAGATAGAATAAATCCACTGGCCATTTTCCCCACTAATTACAACTGAAAATGCTGGACAGAATACTAAAAGCAACTACTTTACAGCTTGGAAACCATAGTAAGTAGACTGAGGGGGATACTCAAAACTTGAAGAAGTGTCTCGTATGTACTGAGTTGCTCATTTTTTTTTTTTTTTAGACGGAGTCTCGCTGTGTCGCCCAGGCTGGAGTGCAGTGGCCGAATCTCAGCTCACTGCAAGCTCCGCCTCCCGGGTTCACGCCATTCTCCTGCCTCAGCCTCCCGAGTAGCTGGGACTACAGGTGCCTGCCATCTCGCCCGGCTAGTTTTTTGTATTTTTTTAGTAGAGAGGGGGTTTCACCGTGTTAGCCAGGATGGTCTCAATCTCCTGACCTCGTGATCCGCCCGTCTCGGCCTCCCAAAGTGCTGGGATTACAGGCTTGAGTTGCTCATTTTTATTTCCTCTTTGCTGTCCTGGATTTGACTCAGAGTAGTCCCAATTGTAGAATTGCACAGTGGGCAAGGGAAGCAAAAACTCTCAGAGACAACCCTCATATTTCTAACTAGACTATGGGGAAAGGAGATCCTGTGAGCTAGAGTGTGTAGGGACAATTATTATTATTATTTTTTATTTTTCTTCATTTTTCCCATCTTTTCTCCCCTGACCCTCCTCTGAAGGCAGCCCCAAATATGGAATGTAGAGCTCTTATTCATTTTTCCTCTCTCTTTTCTTTCACTCTTTTGCCCCAAGAACCACACCAGTCATGTGGAACTGCATGATGGTGGCACAGGTAGCTCAGACTCCAAGAAAAACCCATCCTTTTTTGCCAGTGATCTGGGAAAAGTTGCTCCTGGGAGTCAGAATTTAGGAGTAACCCCAGAAAGGAGAGAACCAGATAAAGAGATCCTCTTACTCTGTGTATGACTGGCAAAAGACCTGGACTCACCCTTACACTGAATGTGAGTGGAGAGATTCAAAGGAGCATAACAAAAGCTTTGGAAACTGAACTGATATTGGAACTACGACCCACAGAATGTGAGATAGAACTTTTGACCTAAACCAAACTGGGTTAATTGCTTGCTAAAATAAACAACAAAATCAACATTCTACAGAGCGTTTTGCTAGGATACACAGTCTTACAACATGATAATCAAAAGGTCCACTATATAATCCAAAGGTACTTAGCATACAAATAAGCAGGAAAATGTGACTGATATTTAAGGGAAAAGACAACAGATGGCAACTCCAAGATTAACTGGATATTGGAACTATTAGATGAAGACTTTAAAGTAACTATTACAGCTATGTTGTCCAGGGTAAAGGTAAACCCTTCTGAAATGAATAGAAAGATAGAACTTTTTAGTAGAGAAATATAACCTGTAAAAGAGAACCAAGTAGAAATTTTGACACTGAAAAATACAATATCTAAAACAGAAATACAAAGAATGGGCTCAATATCAGAATTGAGATGACATAGGAAGGAGTAAACCTGAAGATAGATAAATGGCCTGGTGGCTCACATCTGTAATCCCAGCACTTTGGGAGGCTCAGGCAGGAGGATTGCTTGAGGCCAGGAGTTCAAGACAAGCCTGAACACCATAGACAGACCTCATATCTACCAAAAATAAAAAACATTCAGCCAGGCGTCATGGTGTATGCCTGCAGTCCTAGCTACCCAAGAGGCTAAGGTGGAAGGGTCACATGAATCCTGGAAGGTCAAGGCATGAGCAAACCATGATAATCCCACTGCACTCCAGCCTGGGTAACAGAGCAAGGCTTTGTCGCTTCAACAACAACAACAACAACAACAACAAAAATATATAAATGAAATAATTCAATCTGAAGAACAATGATAAATGAATTTTAAAACAGTGGAAGAAAACTCGGGAACATGTGAGACAATAACAAAATATCTTCTTATATGTGTGTAATTAGAGTTTCAGAACAAGAAAAAAGAATTTTGTAGAAAACATGTGAAGAAGTAATGGCCAAACATTTTCTAAATTTGATAAAGTTATACATTTTTAGATTTAAGAAGCAGCGAATCCCAAACGGGATAAACTGAAAGAAAACCATGCCCAGACATATTATAATCAAACTGCTAGAAACTATAAAGGAGAATTATTTTAACTGTTCACAATTTTACCATTAAATGAAATGTTTCTCTTTTTGACATATATGTATTCTGCTTTGCTCCTCAGATATGCATTAATATATTTCCTCTTGTGCATAACTGGGAACAGGAATAAGGAAAACAGTGTTTCATTTTTGTACAATTATGAAGATAATTTTTTAAAGAACAACTTTGATATACTGTGTTGAAACATTAAAGGGAAAGAAATATGTTAGTAGCACATCTCTCCTCCAAACTTATGCAGAGTCATCGTGACAATTGATTTAGTTGACCCTTCTAGGTTAAAAAGGTTAGCTAGTGTGTGTTTCTTCACATTTTCACCAGGGAATGTTTTTTTGGTTCATTGAAAAGTTCCTAAAATTAAACATGGCTACTCACATGTCATTGTCTTTTAGGATGTTTACTTACTCTATTTTTTAATATTAGAAGCAGCTAGTAGTCTTTATTTAAAAATTCATTGTTAATTGTTTTAACTCTGTGAGCTTAGCATTTAAATAAGTTTAGACTCTGCCCAATTTACTAATGAAATAAATGTTGCATCAGTAATTGGTTGTGAAAACTTTTCATCCAAATTTGTGCTAATCATTTGCTTAGCATAGAAACTAGATTTTTTTTTATCCCCTTTGTAAGAAACTTGATGTTGACTTAGGATATCAGGGTTTTTAAAAGATAACCTTGTTTCAGTTTTTACAGTTGATATGTATCCATCTAATTTATCTATAATAGTTACTGATTTGTATAATTAAATTTTTGCCCACTGATTTATATCTATGATTATTTACATATACACATATCAGTTATAAATCATAGGCTTTATAGAGAATATAAGACTTGAGGTTAACCTTGTTTATAATATATATAAATATGCCTTATATGTATGGTATATAAATATACCTTATATTTATATATATTTCAACATAGACTGGGTCTGTGATTATTTATATATTTATAAAACAATCATCAATTGGTGGGGCTGGAGCAGTAGACCATTTGCTCATAACTCAGTTTTCAGTGTCTGTTGACTTTTCCTAGCTCTATAGAATCCGATATTTTTAACTAAGTCAGTAGGTACATGCTTTACATTTAAAACGAATTTGAAATGTATTTATTTTTAATAAAAGCACACTTCATTGTTATCAAGATCTAAATCTTACTGATACGTTAAGGTTAACTTCAAGTCTTGTATTGTCTGTAAAGCCTTCCCCAACTTTTTGCTTTCTACTCAGATTTTATGTATAGATATGTGTGTATATATCACAAAATATACATTAAGAATTGACCAAGAAAGTCAAACAAAAATTTACTGTATGAACCAGCAATTCCACTCTTAGCTGTCTACTCAAGAGAAATATATGAAAACATTTATCCACACAAAGACTTGCACATGAATATTTTCAGCACCATTATTTATAATAGCCTAAAGGTGGAAACAAATGCTCATCAACTGATGAACGAATAAACAAAATGTGGTATATTTCTACCATGTAATATTATTCAGCATTAAAACGAACAAACCACTGATGAATGCTATGACATGAATGGACTTGAAAAATTATGAGAAGTGAAAGAAGCCAAGTTCAAGAAATCACATACTGTACCGTTCTATTTATATGATATTTAGGAAAAAAACAGTCTATGAAGAAAAAATAGATTAATGATTGCCTAGGGTTGGGGTGGGGGATGGAATTAATAGTATATGAATATGAGAGATTTTCTCTGGGTGATGAAAATGCTTGTAAGTTGATTTATTGTGGTCATACAACTTGGTAAATTTACTAAAAAGTCATTGAGTTTTACATATAAAATGGATGACTTTTATGGTATGTAAAATATATCTCAACAAAGTTATTTAAAAAAAAAAGATTCAAGATAATACATTTTGTCTCCCCATTGGGATTGTAGCCACTCGAAGACCTGCCTTAATGCTTGTTATTTGATAAGTGTGCTTAATGAATGGTTGAATTATTTTTTAAAGAGTTGAGCTTTCAAAATTAAATAGAGTCTAATACCTAGGAAAGTTTTCTAGAGAGACGAGTCCCAAACCAATAAGTAAGCTAAATAAATTTATTTATTTAAAACTTTTAATTCAAGTAACCAATAATGGATAAAAATGTAGAAGTGATAAATGTTCAGCTCAATGAATTACTGTATTATAGAATTAACATTTTTGTGTAAATACTACTGAGGTCAAGAAATAGAATGTTAAGAATACCCTTGAACCCCTGCTCATACCCCTCACAATAATTATTATCTCCCACTTCACCAAAGATAATATTATACTGACTTCTAAATCCATTTAGAAGTTTTGGCGTTTTTGAACTTTACATAAAGGCACTCATGTAGTGTGTAATCCTTTACATCTGGCTTATTTTGCTCAACTTTCTTCATGAGTTTTATTTATGTTGTTTCATGTAGCTCTCATTCATCATTGTACAATATTCCATAATGTAAACATACCACAATTTATCTACTTTAACAATGGATATCTAGATTATATCCATTTTGGTATTACAAAGAATGGTACTAAAACCTTTTTGCTACATGTGTCCTTTGCCTATGTGCATTCATTTCTTTTGTGTATATACTTTGGAATGAAATTGCTGGATTATAGAATATGTGTATGTCCAACTGGTTTATACTCATTTAAATCGCTACCATTGGTATATGAGAGTTCTCTGTGCTCTACATCTCTGCCAACATTTGCTATTGTCAATTAATTAGGCTTTAGCTATTCTGATGGGTGTATGGTACTATCCCTTTGGGTTTTAATTTTATTCCCCTGGTGATTAATGAAGTTGAACACATTTTCATGTTTTAGTTGGCCATGTGGATAATCTCTTATGAAGTGCTTGTTTAGTCTCATCTATTTTTATATTAGGCAATTGGTTACTTGGGGTTTCTGGCAGTTTTTAAGGGTTTTTTTTTTCATATATTCTGGTTATAAGCCTTTTGTTGATATTATTTCAAATATCTTCTTCCGTTCTCTGGCTTACCTTTTTACTCTAATGATGGTGTCACTTAATGCATAAGACTTTAATTTTAATGTAGCAGCCTTTCCTTTGTGGTTAGTACTTTCGTGTTTTTTAAAATAAATTGCGGTCTCTTCCAAGATCTTGAAGAAAATCTCTTAGAAACTCCATCATTGTATCTTTAATACTTAAATCTGGTATTTATTTTCATGTGTGGTGCTTATAGTATAATATTTTTTTTGATGGTCATCCAGTTGACCCATTACTACTTATTGAAAAGACCTTCCTTTTTTTCGCTGTCCTCTAGGGCTATCATTGTCCTAAATCAAGCGCCCATATATGGTTGATTCATATGGATTCTCTATGTCTTTCATTGATCTGTTTATCCTTACACCAATTCCACATTGCCCTAGTTAATTACTGTTGCTTAAATTAAGTCTCATATAAGGGAAATTCTTCTATCTAGTTCTTTTTTATAAGAATATGTTGGCACACCAATCAAATGCAGATTTGATCTTTTCACATAGTCCCATATTTCTTGGAGGCTTTGTTCATTTCTTTTCACTCTTTTTTCTCTAAACTTGTCTTCTTGCTTTATTTCATTCATTTGATCTTCAATCAATGATACCCTTTCTTCCACTTGATTGAATCAGCTATTGAAACTTGTGCATGCGTCACGAGGTTCTCGTGCCATGGTTTTCAGCTCCATCAGGTCATTTAAGCTCTTGTCTACACCAATAACAGACAGAGAGCCAAATCATGAGTGAATTCCCATTCACAATTGCTACAAAGATAATAAAATACCTAGGAATCCAGATTACAAGGGATGTGAAGGACCTCTTCAAGGAGAACTACAAACCACTGCTCAGTGAAATAAAAGAGAACACAAACAAATGGAAGAACATTCCATGCTCATGGATAGGAGAAGTCAATATCGTGAAAATGGCCATACTGCCCAAGGTAATTTATAGATTCAGTGCCATCCCCATCAAGCTACCAATGACTTTCTTCACAGAATTGGAAAAAACTACTTTAAAGTTCATATGGAACTACAAAAGAGTCTGCGTTACCAAGACTATCCTAAGCAAAAAGAACAAAGCTGAAGGCATCATACTACCTGACTTTAAACTATACTACAAGGCTACAGTAACCAAAACAGCATGGTACTGGTACCAAAACAGAGGTACAGACCAATGGAACAGAACTGAGGCCTCAGAAATAACACCACATATCTACAACCATTTGATCTTTGACAAACCTGACAAATACAAGGGGAAAGGATTCCCTATTTAGTAAATGGTGCTGGGAAAACTGGCTAGCCATATGTAGAAAGCTGAAACTGGATCCCTTCCTTACACCTTATATAAACATTAATTCAGGATGGATTAAAGACTTAAATGTTAGACCTAAAACCATAAAAACCCTAGAAGAAAACCTAGGCAATACCATTCAGGACGTAGGCATGATCGAAGACTTCATGACTGAAACACCAAAAGCAATGGCAACAAAAACCAAAATAGACAAATGGGATCTAATTAAGCTAAAGAGCTTCTGCATGGCAAAAGAAAGTACCATCAGAGTGAGCAGGCAACCTACAGAATGGGAGAAAATTTTTGCAATCTACCCATCTGACAAAGGGCTAATATCCAGAATTTACAAAGAACTTAAACAAATTTACAAGAAAAAAAAAAAAACCCATCCAAAAGTGGGCAAATAATATGAACAGACACTTCTCTAAAGAAGACATTTATGCAGCCAACAGAAACATGAAAAAATGCTCATCATTACTAGTCATCAGAGAAATGCAAATCAAAACCACAATGAGATACCATCTCACATCAGTTAGAATGGCGATAATTAAAAAGTCAGGAAACAACAGATGCTGGAGAGGATGTGGAGAAACAGGAACGCTTTTATACTGTTGGTGGGAGTGCAAATTAGTTCAGCCATTGTGGAAGACAGTGTGGTGATTCCTCAAGGATCTAGAACTAGAAATACCATTTGACCCAGCAATCTCATTACTGGGTATATACCCAAAGGATTATAAATCATGCTACTATTAAAACACACACACACGTATGTTTATTGTGGCACTATTCACAATAGCAAAGACTTGGAACCAACCCAAATGTCCATCAGTGATAGACTGGATTAAGAAAATGTGGCACAAATACACTATTGAATACTATGCAGCCATAAAAAAGGATGAGTTCACGTCCTTTGCAGGGACATGGATGAAGCTGGAAACCATCATTCTGAGCAAACTATCACAAGGACAGAAAAGCAAACACCGCATGTTCTCACTCATAGGTGGGAATTGAACAATGAGAACAATTTGACACAGGGCAGGGAACATCACACACTGGAGCCTATTGGGTTGTGGGGGGCTGGGAGAGGGATAGCATTAGGAGAAATACCTAATGTAAATGATGAGTTAATGAGTACAGCAAACCAATATGGCACATGTATATGTATATAACAAACCTGCACGTTATGCACGTGTACCCTAGAACTTAGAATATATTGACTGATTTTGGCTGTTTGCAATATAATTTTATATCAATATTTAATATCAATATAATTTTTAGAATTATCTTGACTTTCTAAAACAAAAAATGTGATTTGTTGGGATTTCATAGACTACAAATCAGCATGGAGAGAATTGAGACAAAATTTTCTATTTTTATGTGTGTCAGATAGGAGTTTGTCAATTTACTTTTTCAAATTTATTAGCAGGATATTGTTTTTAGCACCTACTTATCTTTTTGTTATCTGTAGACTGTTGTCTTTTAATAGTTATTTGAATCTTCTGTTTTCATTCCTGTTGTTGTTTTGGTTTTGTTTCTTCGTTTGTTTTTTGTTTTAACACAAGGTCTCACTCTGTTGCCCAGGCTGTAGTGCTGTGACAGGATCTCAGGATCTCAGCTCACTGCAACTTCCGCCTTGCCAGGTTCAAACTTTTATCCCACCTCTGCCTCCCGAGTAACTGGGACTATAGGTGCATGCCACCATGCCCACCTAATTTTTGTATTTTTTGGTAGAGATGGGGTTTCACCATGTTGGCCAGACTGATCTTGATCTCTGACCTCAAGTGATCTGCCATCCTCGGCCTCCCAAAGTGCTGGGATTACAGGCATGAGCCACTGCTCCCGGCTCCTGTTAAAGCTATTTTAATCTCCTATCTTTCCTGATTAATCTCATCAGGGATTTATCAATTTTTAAGTTCTTTTCAGTATACCAACTTTTGGGCTTATTGACCAAAAAGCTGTTTGTTTTCTCTTGTTTGTTTTCTAATCATTAATTTTTGCTCTTGAGAATTCTTTGATTTCCACTGTTTTTCTGGGTATTCTTGGATGTTTATTTTTCTGTATGAATTCTAAGCTGAACTTTTCTAGCTCTGTAGACATGCTCATTGGAATTTTTATTGGGATTACATTAAGTTTGTGAATTGAAACCTGGTACCTTGATGAAGTTGAGAACGACTAACCAATGAGAAGGGGTATATTTCTATTTGTTCCAGTTTGCTTCTGTTTGTTTCAGGGTGTTTTACAGTTTCTATAAAGTTAGGTTTTGAACTTTTTTTTGTTTATTCCTAAATGTTTTATTTTTAAGTTGTTGTAAATGGGATTTTGTCATTTGTTATATTTACTTACTGGTTATTTGTGCTTTTTTTTAATATTAGTTTTATATTTTGCTAAGCTTGCTGAATTCTTTTATGGTTTGAGTCAATATTATCAATTTTCCCCCCTCTGGGATTTTCTAAGTGTACTACTATCTGCAAATAAAAATTGTTTTATTTCCATTTCTTATACATCTTATTGTTTATCTTGTCTAGTTGCATTGGCCAGTACCTTGAGAATAATGTATTTGTATATTTTTAACTTTTTGTTTGAGATAGTTGTGGATTCACATGCAGGTAGATGAAATAATACAGAGAGATCCTATATACTCTTTGTCCTGTTTCCCTGATGATAATATTCTGTGAAACTGTAATACGGTATCACAACCAGAATGTTGACATTGATACAGCTAAGATAGAGAGTATTACCCCAGGAATCCCTCATATTGCCCTATTTTGGCAAACTCACTTTTCTTTTGCCTTTGGACCCCCTTTGAAAGAAAAGATTAGGCAACCAGTAATCTGTTATTTTTCATAATTTTTGTCATTTAAGAACGTTTTGTAAATGGAATTGTATAGTATGTAACCTTTGAGATTGGCTTTTTTCCCTCACCATAACCCCCTGGAGATTTATCTGTGTTGTTGTGTATATCAATAACTTGTTCTTCTTATTGCTAAGTAGTATCTCACGGTATGGATGTACCTCAGTTTGTTTAACTATTCGTCCATTGCAAGTGTTTTTTTCAGTTTTGGCTGTTATAAGAAAAGTTACTGTGATAATTCATGTATAGGTTTTTGTGTGAACATATTATTTTCATTTCTTTGGAATAAATGCCCAAGTGTACTCTTGCTGAGTCATAGCAGTTACATGTTTCATTTTGTAATACACTGCCAAACTATTTTGCAGAGTTGCTGTATTGTTTTAAATTCCCAATAGCACTATATTGAGCTATCCAGTTTCTCTGTGTCCACCAATATTTGACATTGCTGTTTTCATTTTAGCTGATCTGATAGTTGAATAATGATATCTCATTGTCATTTTAATTTGCATTTCTCTAGTGGTTAATGATGCTGAACAACTTTTCATATACTTATTTGCTATCTGTATATCCTCTTTGGTGAAATATCTGTTTCAACTTGTTTTGTACTTTTTTTCTAATTGAATAGGTTTTTCTTGTTGTTATTGTTTTTACTATTCAGGTTTGAGAGTTCTTTTTATTTATTTATTTATTTATTTATTTATTTATTTATTATTATTATACTGTAAGTTGTATAAGTACATGCATAACGCGGCAGGTTTGTTACATATGTATACTTGTGCCTTGTTGGTGTGCTGCACCCATCAACCCGCCATTTACATATAATTGTGGTATAACTCCCAATGCAATCCCTCCCCCCCCTCCCTACGATAGCCCCCGTGTGATGCCCCTTCCCGAGTCCAAGGGACTACGTCAGTTCCCACCCTAAGGAGTGAGAACAACAACATGCGGTGTTTGGTTTTCTGGGTTCTTGGGTGGGGATAGTTTGCTAAGAATGATGGATTCCAGCTGCATCCATGTCCCTACAAAGGACAATAAACTCATCCTTTTTATGGCTGCATAGTATTCCATGGTGTATATGTGCCACATTTTCTTAATCCAGTCTGTCACTGATGGACATTTGGGTTGATTCCAAGTCTTTGTTATTGTGAATAGTGCCGCAATAAACATACGGTGCATGGGTTCCTCCTTATAGCGGCATAATTTATAATCCTTTGGGTATATCCCCTGTGCAATGGGATGGTTGGGTCATATGGTACATCTAGTTCTAGATCCTTGAGGAATCGCCATACTGTTTTCCATAATGGTTGAACTAGCTTGCCAATCCCACCAACAGTGTAAAGTGTTCCTATTTCTCCACATCCTCTCCAGCACCTGTTGCTTCCCTTGACTTTTTAATGATCGCCATTCTAACTGGTGAGATGGTATCTCATTGTGGTTTTGATTTGCATTTCTCTGATGGCCAGTGATGATGATACTTTTCATGTGTTTGTTGGCTGTATGAATGTCTTTGAGAAATGCCTGCTCATATCCTTTGCCCAATTTTTGATGGGGTTGTTTGTTTTTTCTTGTAAATTTGTTTGAGTTCTTTGTAGGTTCTGGATATTAGCCCTTGTCAGATGAGTAGATTGCAAAAATTTTCTCCCATTCTGTGGTGGCTGCCTTGTTCACTGATGGTAGTTTCTTTTGCTGTGCAGAAGCTCTTAGTTTAATGAGATCCCATTTGTCAATTTTTGGCTTTGCTGCCGCTGCTTTTGGTGTTTTAGACATGAAGTCTTGCCCATGCCTATGTCCTGAATGGTACTACCTAGGTTTTCCTCTAGGATTTTATGGTATTAGGGTCTAACATTTAAGTCTCTAATCCATCTCGAATTAATTTTCTCGTGATAAGGAGTATGAGTGATCCAGTTTCAGCTTTCTACTGATGCATAGCCACTTTCCCAGCACTATTTATTAAATAGGGAACCTCCCATTTCTTGTTTCCCTTTCCTAGGTTTGTCAAAGATCAGATGGCTGTAGATGTGTGGTATTGGCTTCTGAGGACTCTTCTGTTCCATTGGTCTATATCTCTGTTTTGGTACCAGTACCATGCTGTTTTGGTTACTGTAGCCTTGTAGTATAGTTTAGCCGGTAGCCGTGATGCCCAGCTTTGTTCTTTTGACTTAGGATTGTCTTGGAGATGCGGCTCTTTTTGGTTCCATATGAACTTTTAAAGCAGTTTTTTCCAATTCTGTGAAGAAACTCATTGGTAGCTTGATGGGGATGGCATTGAATCTATAAATTACCTTGGGCAGTAGGCACACACTTATATTGATTCTTCCTATCCATGAGCATGGTGGTTCTTCCATTTGTTTGTGTCCTCTTTATTTCAGTGAGCAGTGGTTTCTGTAGTTCTCCTGAAGAGGTCCTGACATCCCTTGTGTTGGATTCCTAGGTATTTGATTCTCTTTGAAGCAATTGTGAATGGAAGTTCATTCATGATTTGGGTTTCTGTTTGTCTGTTACTAGTGTATAAGAATGTTTTGATTTTTGCACATTAATTTTGTATCCTGAGACTTTGCTGAAGGTTTATCAGCTTAAGGATATTTTGTGGCTGAGACAATGGGGTTTTCTAAAATATACAATCATGTCATCTGCAAAATAGGACAATTTGACTTCTTTCCTAACTGAATACCCTTGATTTCTCTGCCTGATTTCGTTCTAGCCAGAACTTCCAACACTATGTTGTTAGGGAGGGTGAGAGAGGGCATCCCTGTCTTGTGCCAGTTTTCAAAGGGAATTTTCCAGTTTTGCCCATTCAGTATGATATTGGCTGTGGGTTTGCTTTCTCATAAATAGCTCTTATTATTTTGAGGCACGCTCCATCACCAATTTATTGAGCCGCTTTTAGCATGAAGGCTGTTGAATTTGTCAAAAGCCTTTTTCTGCATCTATTGAAATAATCATGTGGTTCTTGTCTTTGGTTCTGCTTTATATGCTGATTATGTTTATTTATTTGCTTAATGTTGAACCAGCCTTGCATCCTGTGGGATGAAGTCACCGACCGCATGCTTGATGTGTTGCTGAACCGTTTGCCAGTATTTCTATTGAAGATTTTTGCATCGATGTTCACCAGATATTGGTCTAAAATCTTCTTTTTTTGTTGTGTCTCTGCCAGGCTTTGCATCAGGATGATGCTGGCCTCTATGAAATGAGTTAGAGGATTCCTTTTCTATTGATTGGACAGTTTCAGGCTGAATGGTGTACCAACTCCTCCTTGTACCTCTGGTAGAATTCAGCTGTGAATCCATCTGGTCCTGGACTTTTTGTTGGTAGGCTATTAATTGTTGCCTCAATTCTTGAGCCTGCTATTGGTCTATTCAGGGATTCAACTTCTTCCTGGTTTAGTCTTGAAGAGTGTAAGTGTCCAGGAAATTATCCATTTCTTCTAGATTTTAGTTTATTTCATGTAGAGGTGTTTATAGTATTCTCTGATGGTAGTTTGTATTTCTGTGGGGTCGTGGTGATATCCCTTTGTATCATTTTTGGATTACAAGCTGACGGATTCTTCTTCTTTCTCTTTTATTAGTCTTTAGGTCTGTCAATTTTTTGTTGATCTTTTCAAAACCAACTCCTGATTCATTGATTTTGATGGTTCTTTTGTGTCTCTATCCTTCCAGTTCTGCTCTGATCTTAGTTATTTCTAGCCTCTGCTAGCTTTCTCAATGTGTTTGCTCTGTTTCTTAGTTCTTAATTCATGCATGTTAGAGGTCAATTTTAGATCTTTCCTGCTTTCTCTTGTGGGCATTTAGTGCTATAACTTCCTCTACACTGCTTTAATGTGTCCCAGAGATTCTGGTGATGTTGTATCTTTGTTCTCATTGGTTTCAAAGAACATCTTATTTCTGCCTTCATTTCATATGTACCCAGTAGTCATTCAGAGCAGGTTGTTGAGTTTCCATGTAGCTGAGCTGTTTTGATTGAGTTTCTTAGTCCTGAGTTCTAGCTTGATTGCACTGTGGTCTGGAGAGACAGTTTGTTATAATTTCTGTTCTTGCATTTGCTGAGGAGTGCTTTTACTTCCACCACGTGGTCAATTTTGGAATAAGTACGTATCGGTGCTGAGAAGAATGTATATTCTGTTGATTTGGGTGAGAGTTCTTATAGATGTCTACATTAGGACTGCTTAAGCGTAGAGATGAGTTCAATTCCTGGATATCCTTGTTAACTTTCTGTCTCTCGCTTGGATTCAATTCAATGTTGACAGTGGAAGTGTTGAAGTCTCCCATTATTATTGTATGGGAGTTCAAGTCTCTTTGTAAGTCTCTAAGGACTTGCTTTATGAATCTGCGCTCCTGTATTGGGTGCATATATATTTAGACAGTTAGCTCTTCCTGTTGAATTGATCCCTACCATTATTATGTAATGGCCTTTGTCTCTTTTTGATTCTTTGATGGTTTAAAGTCTGTTTTATCAGAGACTAGCATGTCTCGCTTTTTGTTCTCCATTTGCTTGGTAAATCTTCTCCTCCATCCCTTTATTTTGAGCCTATGTATGTTCCCATGCAGGAGATGGGTCTCCTGAATACAGCAGACTGATGGGTCTTGACTCTATCCAGTTTGCCAGTCTGTGTCTCTCAATTGGAGCATTTAGTCCATTTACATTTAAGGTTAAGATTGTTATATGTGTGAACTTGATCCTGCCATTATGATATTAACTGGTTATTTTGCTCATTAGTTGATGCAGTTTCTTCCTAGCCTCGATGGTTCTACATTTTGCGCTGTTTTTGAGATGGTTGGAAATGGGTTGTTCCTTTCCCCATGTTTAGTACTTCCTTCAGGGTTTTGTAAGGGCAGGCCTAGTGGTGACAAAATCAAGCATTTGCTTATCTGTAAAGGATTTTATTTCTCCTTCACTTATGAAACTTAGCTCTGGCTGGATATGAAATTCTGGGTTTAAAATTTTTCAAGAATGTTGGAATATTGGCCCCCACTCCCTTCTGGCTTGGAGAGTTTCTAACAGAGATCTGCTGTGAGTCTGATGGGCTTCCCTTGTGGGTAACCCGACCTTCTGGCTGCCCTTAAGATTTTTCCTTCATTTCCAACTTTGAATCTGGCAATTATGCGTCTTGAGTTGCTCTTCCGTGAGGAGTATCTTTGTATGCTCTCTGTATTTCCTGGATTTGAATGTTGGCCTCGTCTACTAGGTTGGGGAAGTTCCTGATGATATCCTGAAGAGGTGTTTTCCCAACTTGTTCCATTTTCTCCCCCTCACTTTCAGGCACCCTAATCAGATCGATTTATCTTTTACATAATCCCATACTTCTTGTAGGCTTTGTTCAGTTCTTCTTTTTCTTTGGTTTCTCTTCTCGCCATTTCATTCATTTGATCCTCAATCGCTGATACTCTTTCTTCCAGTTGATCGAAGCCGGTTACTGCTGTGCATTTGTCAATGATTTCTCGCGGTCATGGTTTCATCTCTTTCATTTCGGCGGACCTTTCTCTCTCTGCATTAATTACTCTAGCCATCAATTCTTCCACTTTTTTTCTGCGATTTTATTTCTTTATGCTTGCACGTAATCTCCCTTTTTAGCTCTGACGAAATTTGATGGACTGAAGCCTTCTTTCTCATCTCGCTTAAAGTCATTCTCCGGTCTGTTTTGATCCGTTGTTGGCGATGAGCTGCGCCCTTTGTTGGGGAGATGTGCCTATTTTTGAATTTCCAGCTTTCTGCCCTGCTTTCTTTCCCCATCTTGTGGTTTCATCTGCCTCTGGTCTTTGATGATGATGGTGATGTACTGATGTTTTATGTAGGTGTCCTTCCTACTTGATAGTTTTCCTTCTAACAATAGACCCCTCAGCTGTAGGTCTGTTGGAGATTGCTTGAGGTCCACTCCAGACCCTGTTTGCCTGGGTATCAGCAGCAGAGGCTGCAGAAGATAGAATACTTGAACAGCAAGTGTACCTGTCTGATTCTGCTTTGGAAGCTTCCTCTCAGGGGTGCCCACCCCTGTGAGAGGTGTCGGGTGCCGACCTCCCCAGTGGGGACAGTCTCCAGTTAGGCTACTCAGGCTCGTAACCCTGAGCAGGAGTCTGTCCCTTCTGAGATCTCAACTCCGTGTTGGGAGATCCACTGCCTCTTCAAAGCTGTCAGACAGAGTCAAGCTTGTGTCTGCAGAGGTGTCTGCTGCTTTGTTATTGCTTTTCTGTGCCCTGCCCCCAGAGGTGGGAGAGTCTCAGAGACAGGCAGGAGCTTGAGCTGCTGTGGCCCACCGAGTTGGGAGAGCTTCCCAGCAGCTTGTCACCACTTAAGCTCACAGTACGTGGCGCTTCCTCCCCCAGCTGCTGCTCTGTCGGGTAGATCAAGCAGACTGCCAGGATAGCAATGAGGGAGGCCCGTGGGTGTGGGACCCTCCGCCGGGTGTGGGATATGATCTCCCTGGTGTGCCTGTTTGCTCAAAGGCATTGGGGTGGGAGTTCACCTCTCAGGTGTTGCGTGTCTCTGTGTCCCCTGGCTAGAAAAAGGGATTCCCTTCCCTGGCGCTTCCCCAGGTGAGAGGCGACAAGCGTCAGCCTCGCCCTGCTTCAGCACTCGCTGGTCGGGCTGCAGCAGCTGACCAGCACCGATCGTCCGGCACTCCCCAGTGAGATGAACCCAGTACCTCAGTTGAAAATGCCGAAATCACCGGTCTTCTGTGTCGCTGGCGCTGGGAGTTGAAGACTGGAGCTGCTCCTATTCGGCCATCTTGCTCCGCCCCTCGAGAGTTCTTTACTTAAAAAATATTTTCTCCTAGTCTTTAGCTTATCTTTTCATCCTCTTCACAGAGTCTTTTACATATCAAAAGTTTTAAATTTTGGTGAAGTCCAATTTTATCAGTTCTTCCTTTTATGGTATCAGATCTATGCTTTTGGAGTCAAATCCAAGAACTCTTTGCCAAATACTAGATTTGAAAGCTTTTTCTCATATGTTTTTCTTTCTAGAACTTTCATAGTTTTTATTTTATCTTGAAGTGTGTGATTCATTTTGA
Source organism: Papio anubis (assembly GCF_008728515.1). Lineage (NCBI taxonomy): Eukaryota > Metazoa > Chordata > Mammalia > Primates > Cercopithecidae > Papio > Papio anubis. The sequence goes on along the minus strand of NC_044977.1, from coordinate 133,637,690 downwards.
TTTAATTATTGTAGAGTATAAGGTTTAGGTCGAGGTGGTTTTTTTTTTTTTTTTTTTTTTTTTTTGAGATGGAGTCTCGCGCTGTCACCCAGGCTGGAGTGCAGTGGCGCCATCTCGGCTCACTGTAACCTCCGTATCCCAGGTTCAAGCAGTTCTCCTGCTTCAGCCTCCCAAGTAGCTGGGATTACAGGCACCTACCACCATGCCCGGCTAATTTTTTGTATTTGTAGTAGAGACGGGGTTTTACTATGTTGGCCAGGCTGATCTCAAACTCCTGACCTTGTGATCTGCCCGCCTCGGCCTCCCAAAGTGCTGGGATTACAGGCGTGAGCCGCCGCCTCTGGCCCTATGTACAGTTTTAAAAGCTCCCCAGGTGACTGATACATGGCTAGGGATGAGAATCATTGAACTAGATGATCAGCAGAACTGTTTCTGTTGCTGAAAATTTATGAAATATTTTTCTTGAACTGTACTAGCACTAGATGTTAATTAGGGCTCTGAGGACAAGGGAACAGAATGAATTTGGCAAATGTGGCATGCTAAGGATCCTTTTTGGATGTTCGTAATATAGACTTGGCTTAGACGTGGAGTTCTGGACACATGAGAGAAATATCTATCACCTGGAAAAGTGTCTGTATTTGGGAGGGTGTGATGGCATTTATCCCAGAGTTAAGAAAATCCTTCAAATTATGACCCTTTGTGGACTAGATTACTTTCTCATTCCCTTTGCATAAAATTCAGAATATGTGTATGCTTTTTGTTGGAAAATTAGTGATAAAAATAGTTCATTCTATATAAATTTCCTTTATGAGTTTTCTTAGATGTTATTATCATAGTGTGAGAAATAGAAAGCAATGTAAATTTTAACAAAAATACCTTATAGTCTGATTGTAACTTATCTGTTAGTTGTATGTATTCTATTTTATTGGGAAGGGGAGAAAATGACAGTAATTTCTAATATTAGGATAATTTGGGTACATGTAAAAAATCAGATAAATATTTAGGTGAGTCTATTAAGAAAAATATTAAATAATTGTGCAGATTTTAGAAGAGAGGACACAAATTGAGAAAGCAGTACATGAATTTATTTGTTTATTTATTCTTAACAACTATTTTAGTGCTTTTTTTTGTGAAGGCACAATTCTAGGCACCTGGAATATTATTAGTAAAAGAAACTGCCCTTGTAGAGCTTACATTCTAACAAGGAGAATAGTCAATGAACAACAAATATAATAAATAAATTATATAGTATGTTAGGTCTAGTACAATGGGAAAAAGAAACATAGAACAAGTTATGGAGCATTGGGAGTTCTGGAGGTTGGGAGAGAGGGCAGGTTTCAGTATTTAACAGGATAGAACTGAACTTAATGAAAAGAAGACATTTAGGCAAAGATATGAAGGAGATAAGGGAATCTTAGATGTCTGGGGAAGTGTGTTAAGATGATGGGAAGAGCCTGTGCAAAGGCCAAAAGGCAGGAAGATGTCTGATGTGTTTCCCTTCTAAATTTTTCAAGTTAATTACAAATCATTTATTAAATTCGTAATGTGAAACATGTAAGTGACATTTAATGAACAAGCTGATTTTATAAATACTTTTTCTTAGGTGATAGAGAAACTCCCTAACTGGAGTTCACATTGGCTTATGAGTGGGCCCCAGATTATAAATTTTACTTTAAATACCTTTGTAATTCACTGGCCTGGCAGAACTTTCAAGGATTTGAAGATATCTGTATGTCTTAGTTCTTGGCGTTCTGGGCTCTTTGGCTTACTCAGGCCCAAACATAGACTTAGGGCAGCCTTAGGTTTCCTTAAACTCTCAGAGTTAATTCTGTAGGCTAAGTGTTACTGGAAAATACTTTGAGAGTTTGTGTTGAAATCTTTTTTCTTTTAAGCCTTTTTTGCCCAGACTGAGTGCTTTGTGTTTAAGGAAAGAAGGAAAGAATGGTTCAAATAAAATAATTATTATTCCTTTGTTCTGATACGTTTTAAGTACTATTCTTCTCTCAAGGGTAGATTCCAACTTTTATTTCTCATGTGTAGCAGTTTTTTTAAAAGGAAGTTTAATTCCAGTTGTATTCTGTTTTTGCTAATTACTTGGGACCTTTATGAATACTAATTATGATATGGTACTGAGCTGTACAGTTATTCTATAAAGTACTATCTGGCCCCAAACTATTCTGATTTGATAGTTTCTAAGGTCTAATTTTATTTTATTTTTTTCCAGTATCTAATTTTAAATTTTATTCTGTATTTTCCTTCTGTATGAATTTGCCAATTGTCACTCCTTCCAATATTTTCCTTCCCCTTTCTAATTCTTTCCACAAATCTGCTAGTAATGCAGATAAAGATAAATAAGTTAATTAATGTTATTGGTCCAGATAAAGGTAAGAAAATAAACTTACCTTCTATTTAAATTATCCATAAGGAAAACTCCAGGTGATAGTTTGAGGATTTTAAAATACTTTTCAGGAAAATAAAATGGTTTTGATTATTTTTAAGATAATAGATTGAATTTTAATTTAATTATTTTTTCAATGCTAAGTTCAACTAAAATGACACTTTAAAGTTTTTTTTAATAACCTCTTTTTCCTTTACTCAGTAGTAAAAATGGAAATGAGTGATTGTTTAAAAAAAGAAGTGCCTTTGTATTGTTTGTGTGGGTTGATCTTCTAGTGAATTTATAGGTTATTCAGTGTAAAATTGATTTAGTTAAGAAGTTATGTTTTTGCTTAAAAAGTAAAATATCAGCTGGAAATAGACATGATTATATATTGAAACCATTTTTTAGGAAGGACCTCTAAAAAAAGGAGTTATAAAAATAAAAAGTAAAACAATAATTTGTAAGTTTGAATATGAGCCTAAAGATTCCTTTTCAGTTGGGTTTGATGGCTCATACCTGTAATCCCAGCATGTTGGGAGGCTGAGGAAGGAGAATTGCTTGAGACCAGGAGTTCAAGACCAACACAGGCAGCATAGTTAGACTCCATCTCTCCAAAAATAAAAAATTAATTGGGCATGGTGGCATGCACCTGTAGTCCTAGCTACTCAGGGGGCTGATGGGGGAGGATTGCTTGAGCCCTGTAGTTTGAAGCTGCAGTGATCATGGTACTGCATTCCAGATTGGGTGACAAAGTGACACCATCTCTAAATTAGATAAAAAAGATTGCTGTTTGGTCTTACTGTTGATAAAAATCCATACATGCTAGGTGTTATTGGGGTGGGGTTTCACTTTTAAGTTTACTTTCTTCTTTGTGTTGTTTCCAGTAGTATAAAATCAATTATTTATACCGAATCTTGAACTTGAATTTAGGAATATCTTTATTAAATCATGCTGGAAATATGCAAGATAAAGATCCATGGAGAAAACTAAGAAAAAGTATAATTTTTGATTTTTCAGTTAACTAAGCTTTCTTATTCATTACTAGCTTGCCTTTGTTTCTTCTTGCATCATGGAACAAAACCTCAAAGATCTCTGTCTCTTTTTAAAATCTCTTCTGCTTTCTATTATATGGTTTATGAAAAAAAAAAACAAAACCTAGAATTATTTTTGAAGCACTCACACCAAATCAAGAAATATACTAATGTGTGTTTCAATTTCAAGTATTTTTTCCTCTTGTACCTGAGCATATAACACAATGCAGTACAATACACAATAATGCAGGGTGTACCTGAGTTCTGTTTCTCATTTATGAAATATGGTGACCATTGAGATGTTTCATGCCTAAGGCATCTTGCTTTTTCAGATTCTTTCATTACCATTAAAGCCTTTTTTTTGGCAATTAAAATAATGACATAAACAATTTAGAATTTGTTCCCAGATTTGGAAGAAAAGTATAAAACAAGGGAGTTGGAAGTCTAATTTAAAGGCAAGCAGATAACAATGTATTTGGTAAACTATTAGGTGTGTCCGTTTAAGTGATGTTTTATGTAGTTGTGTGAAATCATTCAGCAAGTTACTTGTAGCTTTGTAATGTTTAAGGATGCTTCTTAGTAAATAAAGCTGTCAAGTATCTTAAGTTTTTCTTTTAGCTTTAGAATAATAAAATTTGCTATAATTAAGAGATATTAATATTTTGTCCCAATAAGTTTCTATTTCATATGAATAAACTGTAAAGGCAAAGTTTAATATAAAAACTTTTAATTATTTTGAGGGACAGTAATCTGTATTTTTGTTTTATTTTTAAATATAAAGTATTTATTAATGTTGATTACAAAGCACATAGTTTTCAGAGTTTGATTTTACAATCATATTTGTTGTTTTAAATCTTTTTTTGATGCATGGATTCCATAAATACTTAAAAATGTTCATATACAGATTTAGATTTTGCACATTAGAAAACATGTTGATACTTCTTAAATTCCAAAAATAAGCTACCAGAATCAAGATTAATGTTTAATAATTTAAATTTGTTTGTGCATATGGACTTTACTATTTGAAGAAATTTTGAAGTGCAGTGTCTTTGATACCTAAATGGGAGGCTTCACACTCTTTATTTGGCTAGGTGAGAAAACAGTTAACTTTTAAGGTACTGGTTTACTTACTTGATAAGGACTTCTCTCTAACTCTCCACTGCAGAGACGGACAATGCAGGAATTTGCTTCATTATCCAGTTTTATTTTGGAAAATCGTCATTTTCTTTTACAAAAATATTATTGCTCCTTAGAGTCCGTAAAGCATTTTGCCCTCAAAAGCCCTATTGTTTTTCATACATTTAAAAACTACTAATAATAAATATAGCCAACTAATGAAATTATTGGTGGTGTAAACATCATTTTGCTTTTAAAAATTATACATTCTACTCCTATATTTAAAGTAATGATTTCAGTGTTAATAAGAACTAACAAATGTGTACTCAGACTTATGAGTGTCCATGAAAAATCTCATCCAAAGCCATAAAGTTTTAAATATAATACTAGTAGCTACCAGCTGCTAAAAAAATTCATTTGCTGATTTTATTATTTTACCCCTTTGTAATTTAAATGCCTTTATTTAAAAGTTTAACTTAAGGATAATGTAAAGTATATAACATTTTAAGATTAGATGGTGTCCAGAACATATAGTCCAATGAGTTAGCCCAATGTAATTGGAGGAATTATTAAATGACACTGACCTCATTTCCTTTAGAACAATGAAAATTAATAGTTTCACATTTTATTAGGCTGATATTCCAGATGTAGTGTACATTTAATTAAGTGTAGTTCCTTTTAGTTATGGTATGTGTATCTGTTTTTTGTCGAGAATTCTTTCTAGTTTTACAGTTTTCCACATGTTTTCTTTCACCATTTATGATTTTTTTTCAAAGCAGAGCTATAAGGACTTAAATCACTTTAGCATGCAGCAAAACAGTTCCCATTCAAACAATAAACGCCGTTTTAAAAAGCCTTTAGATCTTCTGTCACTTCATAAATATAAATGTATAAAAATGTTATGCAGTTGTAGTGCCCACCTGCTAATTAAATGCAGATTTTCTCAAACTTGTTTAAAATCTGTCTATTTGTTTCAACTCTGTCTCTGTTCAGAATACATATGGCCCTTGTGAAACTAATTATGCTTATGGAGCAGCTGTTAAATTTAGTGCAACTAGTTTTATCCAATATTTTACATTTTAATTGATTACCTGTGAAGAAATTAGCAAATTAACACTTATTGTACAGTAACTGAATGGTCTTTTATGGTTACTTTCTGATTTAACAAGGGAACCAGGCACTGATGAAATAAAGACATTTCTAGGATTTTTAGATAGGAAAGTTATTGGTGGACCTTGATTATCTGGTGTGAAAATTTAGGAAGACTGATGAGTGATGCCAAGCATCTGTGTGTTCTGTATCTTAAACATGAGAAGCAGATTGGAAAGCAATAGCTTTTTCACAGAATTTTGGTAACATATGGGCTTATCTGGATCTAAGAAGTCTTTGAAGATCTTTGAACTTGACTAAATGACTTAACCTTTGGCATAGTGGGTGGGTTATATGCTTTTTTAGTGGGGAGGCACTGTCTTTCTGTGTTTCTCTTTTGCTTTTTTCCCATTCTTCCCAATTCTACCCTTAATATCTTTTCTTAAAAATGGGGAGACCAGAGATGATGATTGGGAATTTGTAAGGTTGATACCATGAGTTCCAAAATATTTAGTTAAATGGATCTACTTGTGATAAGATAGGGTTAAATCTTTTGATAATATTTTAGAAATGAGTCTGTGTAAATCTTTGTTTTATAGATTTTATTTGAAAATGATACTGCAATCAGATCTCATTGGGAGTATGTCATAGTTGAAAGGATGTGGACAAACCTGAGATTCGATTTCAGTGTTATCACTCGTTGACTCTGTGACCTCTGAACTTTTAAGAGTCCAGTTTTCTCAAAGTAAAAACAAAACAAAACAGCTGTCCCCCAACAGGAAAAAAATATCCAAAACACCAAAAGGGATGATAACAACAGCTATTTGTTTAAAACTGGAGAATTGAGTGAGATAAAGTACATAAATATAGCTTGCATGCTTCTTAGCACATAGATGATCCTTGGTAATAATAGGGGAAAGTGTTATGCCCTATCACGTCGCTAAATGAGACATATACTAAACAAGCATATTATTATACATATTTTAGAGCATTAACTATTATAGTAAAGGGGAGATTGGTTTTGATTTTTATTTACCAGCTTTGCATTCTGATAGCTCAATAGTAAAACTTGATATGAGTCATAGGTCCAAATAAATGTTTCTGGCATTTTGATAAGATATATTATTCAATTGAGCAATATAACTAGAATTCCATATTAGGAATATACAAACAACCCCTCTTTACAAACACTTGATCTACACAGCAAGTAGAGGCTTGAGCCTCTGCCTCTGGTAAGGACAGTTGACCCTTGTTTTACATTTTAGAACATTTGACACCTATGCTGATCTGAACAGATTTCTCTAAGACAGATGAGGGTCAGTAAATAAAGCTGAAAAATACTTATTTGCTTAATTTGTCTTAGTTAAAATTCAGAATGTTTATATTTTTCCCCCCAAAATAGCGTTGTTGCTGGTGGGTGTATTTGTATAAGGTTTCAGGTAATTTCTGAATAGGTTTATATGGATTGGACTGAAAAACTGGCCACTGTGATTTTTATGGTGAGTTTCAAATAACAGATATATAAGTGAAGGTTCAAATAATTTTTTTAACCTTTAAATGGAGAAAAATTAAGCATTCATTGAAGTAGAGAATAGTATAATAAACTCCCATGTAGCCATGAGATAACCTCATCACGTTGCTATACTTTACCAATATCAAGGCTTATTTTTAGCTTTGTTAGGATGAGTCTAGGATACATTTTTTCTGGCTAATTTTGTTCCAGTGTTAATACTTGACTCTATGCAATGCCTTTGGTAGAAGGTGTCTCCTGGCTTGTGGGAACTCTATTTCTCCCCCTGTGTGATGTTTAGGAATTTTTCTGTTTTCCAGTATATTTTTCCCTGGTTCCATGGAATTTCACCTCACATATTTATAGATTAGAACTCATCAGAAGATCTAGGGGACGCTACTTCAGATTTCTGTATTCCTCTTTCCATCAAACTTCCTTCTGTTTGATACAATGCTTTGCAAATCCTAGTAACCTTGATCTACCTGAAGGTCTGCTCTGTCTCCTTAGCTCAGCAGATCCGGTCTGTCTCTGTCTCCTTAGCTCAGCAGATCCACCAGGCTTTTGTTTAGGTTCCCTCTTCCTGCTCTGTGGTCTGGAAAGTTTCTAAAGGCAGTAAACTGAGGCACACCTAAGGTTCCTTTATTTCCTTTTTTGGGAATCATAGTCCTAGGCTGCCTGTTGCGTAGTATCTGAATCAGTTGTTTCATACATTTTATCTGCTTTTCTAGTTGTTTATGGTAGAAAGATTATTTTCATAGCTTTTAACCCATATGGGCAAAAGGTGATTTAAATCTAATATCGATTATTTTATTTGTGATTTCTTTTTTAAAACATCATTTCTATGAATAGTTTATCAACCTTATTAATCTTTCAAGAAATCAACTTTGGTCTTTCTTGATCTTTTGTTTCATTATTTTTTGCTTCTTTTCTCTTTATTTCTTTCCTTTTACCTTTTGAGTTTACTTTTCTGTCTTTTTTCCCTTTGAGATGGATGCTTAGATCATTTATTTTCAGCTTTTATTCTTTTCTTATTTGTGCATTTATAGCTCTATAAATTTTCCTCTGAGCTGTGCTTTAGATATATTCTATAAATTTTTGATGTGTTATATTTTAGCTTTCATTTGATTCACATATTTTAAAGATTCTCATTGTGATTTCTTCTTTCCCATGGGATATATAAACATGTATTACTTAATTTCCAAACATTTGGGGATTCTTCTAGTTGTCTTTTGTTTATTGTTTTCTTCCTTAATTGTACTATAGTTAGAAAACATAATCTGAATGCTTTCTAGATTTGAAAAGTGTTGAGGTTACCTTCGTGGCCCACCATATAGTTTATTTTAAGAAATATTATAGGTACATTTGATAAGAATGAGTATTAAGAAGTTTTGAAGTATAGTTAATAGGTAAATTTAACCATGAGTTCAAATCTTCTGTGTCTTTACTTTCTAAATTTACAAATCCACAATCAAGATTCTGCCTTTAAGTTTTGTTAACTTCTGCTTTACATATTTTGAGGCTCTTTTATTACATATTTATAAATTCAGGAATGTTAGATTAATACACGCTTTTGGGTTTACCCTTATCATCAAGGACTGTCTCTAATAGTAGCCTTTATTTTGAAGTCTGCTTTATCTGACATTGGTATGGTTTCACCATCTTTTTTTCTTTTTGTTAGTGCGTGCATGATCTTTTTTTCTCTGCCTTTACTTTGAACCCTTCTTTGGTTTAATACTTAAGATGTTCATTTTGAAAGCTGCTTGTAGTTTGTTGCCTTCAGTTGGATAATCTTTCGATTGTATTATTTAGTCCATTTATATTTATTAATTACTGATCTATTTGGATTTAATTCTACCATCTCATTCTTCGTTTTCTATTTGTGCAATCCATTTTTTCATTTTTTTCTACTTCTTTGGACTAATTTTATTTCATTTTCTTCTCTATTAGGTGACTAGTGTACATTATTTTAATTATACCTTCAGTGACTTACCTAGAAATTGTTGCATGGTCTTGACTTATATAAATCTAACGTAAATTACTACTTTTATTACTTTTTGTTTTTCTGTGGCTTTGATTTTTGAAGGATAGCTTGGCTGGAATACATGGCCAATGGGATGTAACATGGCCAACACACTTTTTTCCCTCTTGAATTTCTCAAAAAAAAATTAAAGCCATTGTTTTACTGTGTATCATGCAGTTGAGACTGATATCAACTTGTCTTTCTTTGTTAGTGACTTAATCAGAGTATTCTTTTTCCTTTATCTTTAATGAGCAGCAACTTAATCAGTGTATATCTCAGGGTTAATTATGGGTAGTTTATTTCCCTGTGGTGGGCCCTTTCTACATGTGGATGGCTTTAGTTACAGGACTGTTCTTGCATTATGATTGTAATAATCTGTTACCTTGTGTTTTCTTTTGGAACCTCAGCTAGTTGGTTGTTCATTGTGTGCCTCTTCTTTCTATAACTTTTTTCTGAAATTTTCTACTACTTTTGTTTTCTTTCTCTTGGCCCTTTTCATCATTAACATCTATGTCTCTTATTATATGAGCATGTTGTAATTTAATATTCATTTCTGGGATGACTTATTTTAATTTGTTTAGTTATTTTGTTTTTATTTTAAATAAATTGAGCTTTTTCCTAAAATCAGATAATGGTCATTTCATATCTCCCTGTTTGTCTATTTTTGTCCTGGAATTTTTTTTTTTTTTTGCTTGTTTCTTTATGTTTGATTCATTTTCGAGTGCTATGTTATAGTCTTCTCTATTTCATGGTTTTTGGTGAGATATATTTACATTTTTTGAAAAATTTTGATTATTTCTCTTTCTTATAGTTGCTTTGTATGGCTGTTGGATTCTCTTTTTATGTCATTCTTGATAATTTTCCTGGATCAGCAGTAATAGACAATACTGTGAATGGACTGAAGATTTCGTATGACTTTAAGACTTCTTGAGTGGCACTCTATTGTTTAGTATCGTGAGGTGGAGTTTCTTTCTTTCATTTTATTAGAAATAGGGTCTCGCTCAGTCATGCAGGCTGGAGTACAGTGGCTCACTCCAATCTGAGCTTACTACAGCCTTCTAACTCCTAGAGTCAAGTGATTCTCCTGCCTCAGACTCTCAGGTAGCTGAGACTACAGGCATCATTTATGATCTTGTTTTGGTAGATCTCTGAACTTCAGTACCTTGTTTCCTAGTTTTTCTTTATCACCAAGCCACTGGTGGACACCTTCCTTTCCAAAGCACATCTCTTTCCTAGAGTGTAGGTCCTTAAAAAAATTTCTCTTATTTTTATCATCTTAGTTGGAATTTAGTAGGGAGTGAAATTAGGTATCCATGTTCAAAATGTCATCCTGACATGGAATCCATGTTATTTTTATTCAATGTGTAATTATTTAATTTTAATTACAGTTTTGTTTTATGGTAAATGTAGTCTTTATTTATAGGTAGGACTTAACTGAATAGACTACTTGAAGTATTGTAGTTTTCTTTTGAAAGACAAAATATTAGGGTATTTGTTTTGATTACATGTGTTTAGAACTTATTAGCCAATTAAGAAACTTGACAAATTGTTTTTTTAGGGCAGTAATTCATTTTATGTAGAGATGTTGCAGGGACTTTTCTTATTCTGTAGATATTGAAAGCATTTATCTGGTATAATAGGACATCTTGCTGTCCATTTATTGCTTATATATTGGATGTTCTAGAGTGCCACATTTTTTATCAAATGTTTCTTTGCTTATAATAGATCTTCATATTGACTTTGGTACTCTAGAGACTTCTAGAGTGATTTATCAGAAATATATTTATTTAAGGAATGAGGAACAAATAAGTCTTAAATTTTAATATGGTTTCTTTGGCTTTTTGTTTGTTTGTTTGGTCTGGGTAGGAAATCTTTTTACTTTGAACTTCTACTTTCTTCTTGATGAGGACCATTCTAATTTGTAAGTAAAGTTACTTAATAAAGTAAATGGAGTTGTTCATATGTCCAGGATGTGAGTTTTATTCAAAATTGTGTAAAGTCAATTCTTATGACAACTAAGAAGTTAACAGCTTAGTTTATTTCAATCTGTGTTTGGTTTCATGGTTGTTTTTAACAACCTTTAATAAATTTTTTTCTCTCTTTGTTTTTGGGTTTACTGTCTTTTTCACACGTATTTTCTTCAGAGTCACTTTTTGCTACTTGCAATCTATAAGCATGATTAAGAGGCAGACAGTGTGAGGATTAAAACAATGAACATTAAGACACAGAGGGCAGGGGGAAGGTCCAATAGGTTATACTATGCATACTGTGCATACTCTGATGTTTTAAAACTTACTACTTTCTTTGAATTTATCATCATGTGACTTGACTTATAGATCTGCTATTGCTATCACAGTTTATTGAGCCACACCAGCAACATCTATAGAATATACCAGAATTTTCAAGACACGAATTGCTTGTATGAAGATGTAGGGTGAATAATGAGCACAATTAGTTTGGAAAATGGCAGGCATATGTTTTCTATAGTAGAGTCCTTGTGTTAGGGAAAACTGTGAGATGGGTTTGGAGATAACTGAGCTTGCTTAATTAATTGGTAAGCTGGGAAAAGTAGAAGATTGGGAAATAAGATGCTAGGGAGGGTTGGGTAGATAGTACTTGACAGAATACCTCACTGCTAATTGCAGTATCCCATTTTTCTATAACGGTGATAGAAATGTGATCAGACTCTACTTCCTCTGGGACAGTGCCAATTAAGCCCTGTTGTCTTCATGTTATAGTACCTCCTTCAAGACCTACATATCCCCCAAATATTTCCTTTTATCCTCCAAAGGCTTCAAGACTTAGATGATAGGTGATATGGTCTTCCTGTTAATAGCAAACCGCTGAAGATCATGTATTTGGCTGCCGAGGATTATCTGTGAAGACAAGGATTTTAGTCCTTCAGATTATTATTATTCACCTTCCTATATAAAAGACATACATTGAACCTTGAGCGATTCTTACGCCAGCCTTGAGATTTTAAAGGTCTCTCAAAATCAGAATGCTATGGTATGAGGGAAACATATTTCATATGCTTCTGATTCAGATTTTACAAATTCACTCAAATTAGTACTTTCCTCAGTTAACTTCTTTCCTAGTGCCTGCCTCCTTCTCCCAAATCACTTGTCTTATTTCACAACTCAGGTAATATTATTTCATTCTCATGGTAAGGTAAATATTATTGCCATTTTGCACATAAGGAAACAGAAGCTCACAGAGGAAATAGCTTGTTCAAGGGCACTATTATTTGAGGATTTCTTTATCTTCTAAATCTGAATGCGTATGTAACTTTGAGCATATTAGTAACAGATACATTTAATTTTAAGGGTACAATAAAAATACGATTTTACCAAAATCCACCTTATCTGGAGCCAAAATGGTGTATATTTTGTCCAATAGTATATATTTTTTTTAATAAAAAGAGGCAAATGAGTAAGAAATGAGCTTTTGTTACAGATTTAGTTTAAAAATAAGCCATAGAATTGTATTAATGTTTAACTCGCCTGTCTTTTGTTACTCTGTATTTTCACAGTTAATTGCCAGAATCATATTTTGGTCCTAAATAATATAGAACCAAATAATGAAAATATTCTGTATGTCTATGTGCATATAATGTATTTATAGTGGCTGAGGTTATCACAAAAAAGGCTGCCTTCCATTTATATTGTTACTGCTTTTTTTATCAGAAAGCTTAAAAATTTGATTTTTACTCAGAGATTTTAGTAATCTGTTAAAATTTCCACATATTTACACATAATAGAAAATTTAATCAGAAAGGAATCAGGTAACATCTGTGGAGACAGTAAGTTGTGATGATAAAATTTTGATATAGAAAGATACTCGTGTCAAAATTAAGGAATAGTCAAAGAAACTTCGCAAATGGTAGAAATTTCGTGTTTGTAAATTAGGACAATAAAATAATTAAACTTATGTTAACATTAGCAGCAATAAATATTATAACTGCAGGTGATGTAGTAGCTCATGCCTATAATCCCAGAACTTTGGGAGGCTGACATGGGAAGATCACTTGAAGCTAGGAGTTTAAGACCAGCCTGGGCAAAATAGTGAGACCCCATCTATATAGACATACATACACACACACACACACACACTCTCACACACAGAAAAAAAATTAGCTGAGCATGGTGGCACGCATATGTAGTCCCAGCTACTTGGGAGGCTGATGCGGGAGGATCGCTTGAGTCAGGGAATTTGAGGTTGCGTAAGATATGATCATGCTGCTGCACTCCAGCCTGGGTGACAGAGTTAGACCTTGTCTCAAATAAATAAATAAAGGAATGAAGAAATGTAGGAAGGAAAGGAAAGAAGAAAAGAAAAAGGAAAGGAAAGGAGGAAGGAAGGAAGAAAAGGAAGAAATTTCTTAAAATCACATTAACAAAGTTTGTGGGTTTGTGATCTAATATTCTTCTTTATTTATTAAGGGAACCCATTAGAGATGGACAAGGACAAATGTTACTGCTGCTGAAAGCCATGTAATTCTCTTAAAGACTTACATATATCCTGATACAGTTTGGCTCTTACATATATCCTGATACAGTCCCCACCCAAATCTCATCTTGTAGCTCCCATAATTTCCATGTGTTGTGGGAGGGACCCCATAGGAGATGACTGAATCATGAGGGCGGGTCTTTCCCGTGCTGTTCTCATGATAGTGAATGGGTCTCATGAGATCTGTTGGTTTTAAAAATGGGAGTTTCTCTCCCAAGCTCTTTCTTTGCCTGCTGCCATCCACATGAGATGTGACTTGCTACTCCTTGCCTTCCACCATGATTTTGAGGCCTCCCCAGCCAAGTGGAACTGTAGGTCCAATAAATCTCTTTCTTTTGTAAATTTCCCGGTCTCAGGTATGTCTTTATCAGCGGAGTGAAAATGGACTAATATATATTCTAAGTATCTAGGATGAGTTCATGTGATGTCTCCATCATCCATATTCTTTATTCTTTGGTAATTTGTATTGGTTGTTTGTATTTGCTCTTTTTCTTTCATTTGATCACTTTAGCTGAGACATTAATTTTATTGATATTCTCAGGGTACCAGATTTTGGCTTTTTTAGTTTTTTCTTCCATTGATTTTTCTCTTTAGTGTTTCCTTTCTTCCAGCTACTTTGGGTTTATAGTGCTTTGCTCTTCTTTTTGTAGCTTCTTAAAGTGAAACCTTAGGTAATAATTTTAGATATTCCTTCTTTTCTAATATAAACATTTAAAACTATAAATGTTTCCCTAAACATTGCTTTAGCTGCATCCCACAAATTCTCATATGTTGTATTTTTCATTTTCATTCGGTTCAAAATACTTTTAAATTTCCTTTGTGCTTTCTTACTTGACTCATGGATTATTTGAAAGTGTTTTATTTGGTTTCCATATATCTGGAGTTTTTCTGTATGTCTTATTGTTAAATTCTAATTTAACTCTGTTTCGGTCAGATAAACATGTTCTGCATGATTTCTACCTAGGAATTTATCCTTTGATTATCATGAAGTATCCATTTTTATTTTGGGTGATACTCTTAGTTTCTGAAGTCTAGTTTATGTGATATTAATATATTAACTTCAGCTTTCCTGTACTTCCTGTTTATATGATGTATATATTTTTAGCCATTTATTTATTTATTTATTTATTTTTTTGAGACAGAGTCTCACCCAGGCTGGAGTGCAGTGGCGCTATCTTGGCTCGCTGCAGCTCCGCCTCCTGGGTTCACGCCATTCTCCTGCCTCAGCCTCCTGAGTAGCTGGGACTACAGGTGCTAGCCACCAGGCCCAGCTAATTTTTTGTATTTTTTAATAGAGACGGGGTTTCACTGTGTTGGCCAGGATGGTCTCAATCTCGTGACCTCATGATCCGCTCACTTCAGGCTCCCAAAGTGCTGGGATTACAGGCGTGAGCCACCGCACCTGGCCTAGACATTTACTTTTAACCTATCTGTGTCTGCTTATTTAAAGTACATATTTTGTAGATAGCATATAGTCGTTGTTCTAGATGGCATACAGTATTGCTTTTTATACCTTTGACAGACAGCCTTTTTACAATATTTTGTTTGTTATTATCTAATGTACTTATGATATAATTAGTCTATCGTTTTATTATTTTATGTATTTGCCTTCTTTTTTTCTTTTTACTTCCTTTCCAGCTTCCTTTTGGATTAATGAGTATTTTTAATAATTCCTTTAAAATTAATCTATTGACTTTTTAGCATACTTATTTTCTTCTTTTTTTAGTAGTTGCTGTAAGGATTACAGTGTATGCTCTTAACATTTCAGTGTACTTAGAATTATTATTTCACCGTTTAATGTGAAATATAGAAACCTTTTAACAGTATAGGTTTATTTACTTGCCCCATGCTTTATTCTATAGAGATTATTTGTATTATGTCTACCTTCATTATAAACCTTAGAGTAAAATACTATTATTTTTAGTTTGAGCACTTATATGTGTTTTAAATAAATTAAGGGAAATAAACAGTTTTTGATACTTACCTATTTATTTACTTTATGGTAGTCTTCATTCCTTCCTAAAGATCCACGTTTTCATCTGTTATCATTCCTTTTTGGCCTGAAGAACTTTCTTTAGTATTTATTGTAATGTAAGTCTTCTGTTGATATTTGTTTACTTTTCCTTTGTCTAGAAAATGTCCTTATTTTACTTTCATTTTTGAGGGATATTTTTGCTGGGTATAAAATTCTAGGTTGACCTGTTGTTTTCTTTCACCATGTTAAGAATTTCGTTCCGCTGTCTTCTGATTTCCATTGTTTTTGATAAGAAGTCAGTGGCAATAGTTGGTATCATTGTTCACCTGTATGTAATGTGTTGTTTTTCCTCTGAATACTTTCAAGATTTCTCTACACCTTTAGTGTTTTTCAGTTTGACTATAGTATTTCTAATCATGGTCTTTTTAATGTTTATCTTACTTGGTTTGTTGAACTTCTAATAAAGAATCTGTAAATTTTTCTTTTATTAACTTTGGAAAATTTTTTGCTCACCACTGAGAAAACATTTTCTGCTTCATCCTCTGTTTTCTCTATTTCTGGGTTTAAATAAGCTTGTTAGGCATTTGAATCTTGTCACACAGATCCCTGAGGGTCTTTCTTATTACAATCTTTTTTCCTCTTAGTTCTTCATATTGGGTAATTTTGATTGATTTATTTGCATGCATACAGATTCTTTCCTCTGTTATTACCAGTGTGCTTTTAATCTCATCCAGCATAATTTTAATTTCAGAGACTGTGTTTTTCAGTTACAGAATTTTTTTTTTTCATGTTCTGGTATTCCTATTGAGATTGCTTAATTTTATATTCATTATTAGCCTAGTTACACTTACTGCTTTAAAATCCTTATCTGCTGACTTTAACATCTAGTTTAATCTCAGTTGCTTTTCATATACTGTCTTTTAAGAATAGAACACATTTTTTGTGTTTCTTCATTTATCTAGGAATTTTGGGTTTTTATCCTGGACAAAGTGAGTATTATGAAAACTCTGTTATTTTCCTCTGAAAAACATACTTTTGTTTGTTTATTGTTTTGTTTAGCAGGAAAATCACATGGTTGGATTAAAAAGGCAACAATTCTGTTTTTGTTGTTGTTTGTTTGTTTGTCTGTTTGCTTTTGAGACGGAGTCTTTCTCTGTCACCCAGGCTGGAGTGCAGTGGTACAATCTGGGCTCACTGCAGCCTCCACCTCCCAGGTTCAAGTAATTCTCCTGTTTCAGCTTCTCGAGTAGCTGGGGTTACAGGCATGAGCCACCATGCCCAGCTAATTTTTGTATTTTTAGTAGAGACGAGGTTTCACCATGTTGGCCAGACTGGTCTCGAACTCCTGCCCTCAAGTGATCTACCCGCCTTGGCCTCCCAAAGTGCTGGGATTACAGGCGTGAGCCACCGCACCCTGCATGAAGATGAAATATATTTAATATTCAGTAAGTGGAAGTGGATCATCATAAAGGTTGTCATCCTCATCTTCATGTTGAATAGGCTCAGGAGGAAGAGGCAGAGGAAGGGTTTGCCTTGCTGTCTCAGTGGTGGCAGAGATGGAAGAAAATCCACCTGTAAGTGGATCCATGAAGTTGAAACCCATGTTGTTCAAGGGTCAACCTGGGTTGTTTTTAAAAATTATCTGTAGGATTGTCAGTCTGGTAGTTTTTTTGTTTTTGTTTTTGTTTTTTTTTTAAATCAATGCTGTAACCAGAACCTGAAATAATTACTTCTTAGTGTTGTACCATAATGCATTTAATACAAAGAATAGCTGGATTGGAGTGGATCAATATTTATATTGGAACAATTAGAAATAAGACATAAATTTGAATAGATATGGAAGCAAAGATTATAGAGAAAAGGAAAGCCCTATCCTTGTAGATTAAATTAGATACATTATTTGAGGAGATGTGAATAATTAAGACTAGATTTGAACCTTTAAGGCAAACACTTTTTAACTGCATCATTATTTATTATAAAGTTAGCATATATATTTCCCGCATATTATTTCAAGTGAGAGCATTTACTCATAAAGAATCATATTCAGGTGCTTGCTTCACATGGTTATTTAATTCTGAGTCCGCAACTAAAACTAAGTAGTTTTTTTTCAGATAATTTAAAAGAGTATTTACTTTTCATAATAGAAATTATGCAGTAAGTTTATTTAACAAAATCTGCTTACCATAGGTCCAGGTCAAGACCTCGTCTCCGTTCTCATAGTCGTAGCAGTGAAAGGTCCAGTCACAGAAGAACGCGTAGTCGGTCTCGGGATAGAGAACGACGTAAAGGCAGAGATAAAGAGAAAAGAGAAAAGGAGAAAGACAAAGGGAAGGACAAGGAATTACATAACATCAAACGTGGGTAAGTTGAAGAAAATCTTACCTGGTAAGGACTTGGTGATTCCATGGTGATGTTCAAACTACATTTTTGTTCTCTGAGGTTTTTCTTGTGACTCAGTTGCTATAAGAGTAGAAGAAAATGGAACAAAAAGAGAGAATACAGTAGAGAAAGAAGAAAGGATAAATCAAAATAGTTATCTCAGATTCTTACTGTGGTACATTTTCATTTCTATTTTTATTTAATATAACAATATTGGAATCGATATAAACAGCAATATCAAAGTTTAGTATGTTAGTAGAGGAAAATTTGCCTAATTCTGTAGGAAAGTTTCATATTCTGTTTCCTTTGTTCTGAGTATGAACTTAAAATTTGAAGACTACTTAGTGATTAAAAATGTTTATTTCCTTATTGTAAAGCTGTTAGACGAAAAGTATAAAGTTGAAACAGAAGGAGGAGACCATGTGATTTACTATTGTTTAAGCCTTTTTGAAATATGGAATAGGAGCTTGAGCAATATTAGGGTGTATGTGTGTGTAAGGGTGAGTGTGTCTGCTTATAAGGTCTGGATTTTGTTTTTCATAGAATTGTTATTATTAAAACAATGAGATTCTAGTTTTGTCAGTTTAGAGACAGAACTTGAAATCCACTCATAAGTGTTTGTCAAATTAGAAAACATTAAAATGAAACGATCTTTTTTAACAGAGTAAATTCACAGCATCTTGTTCGTTTTATTCAAAATTATAATTGAGGTCTTTTATTCTAAGAAGTAGAATCTAATGTTGGAATTTATCCTCTTTTGTCAGTCTTTCAATGTCTTGTGTGAATATATTTATTTTAACACTTCAATATAAATGTGTTTATCTTTAGTGTATTGGTTTTCCATGTTTAAGAGTTTACTAAGATTGTAGTTATAGCATCCTGATGCCTTGATTCTATAAAGAATTATTAAGTTTATTAAAAGATAGGGAATTCCTTCCTCATTCCTTTCATTTTCACAGTTGTTTGTTTATTTTTTATTTCCAAATTTATAGTGATGTTATATAAATCTGCCTAGATTGTTGGCTTTTAAGTATTCTTTAAATGTTAAATTTGTGGTAGAGTTTGGAAGAGGATACCATTATTATTATGTGACTTTTGTTCGCCTGATCATCCCACAACCATTAATGTACGGTGATCAATTATGTTCCTGTAAAATTCTGAGTTCTGTCTTCTTGTAGTTTTAAGGATTGTGAAATGTTACAGGAGAGGAGTTAGAAGTTAGATACCTGTCTGTAAGGGTGGGGAGGCTGAGCTAGCCAGCACTGGTAAAATGGAATGAAGGCAGAAAGTGTTTGGGGGAAATCTCTTGGTAATGGGAGAAAGTCAATAGGATGATAAATTCGAAGGGAGGATTTACATACAGTAGGGTTCTGAGTCTGGAAAATATGCTTGATGAATACAACTTGTCAATCAAGAAACTGCCTTGCTTCTGATTCCTTTTAAAATTTTTTCTTCTTTTGGTTTTGTTTTTAAAAATTACATGGCTATGGAAGAAAACTATGATTTTTACTGGTCATTAAATTTTTACCTTCCACCTCACCAAATTTTACTTTTTTAGAATAATACTTGTGTAGTTGCATAACATTTATATTATGTAAAATATTATATGGGGGATTTTAAAGGTAAGAAATATGAGAAAGTGAATAAAACAGGAAGGTTAGATTGTGTTTAAAAAGGTTCTCATATGGTAACATTAATCTTGAATATCTAAGGCAACTTTACAGGTTAGACTCATCTCTCACTCATAGTTGATTGTGTTCAAGTGGACCAGTTCCTGGATGGCAAGTTTACAAGATGATAGTGTTGTATTTGCTGTTATTTCTTAACATTAATCTCAACAAAGGCAATGAACAAAGTCAAAATAAGAGGTGCAAAATAAAAGGGCACCGGGGACTGATGCCAAAAAACTGTGGCTAGTCTGCATTATGGTTTTAGTGGGCATAGTAGAGGGTAATGTTGTGTTAGGGTGCCCTTTCCCCTGCTTAGTGCTGAGGTGTGCACAGATTCTTATATTTCCTAACGCTGATTTTCAAGCCATTCTGGACTTAGGATCTTTTGTATCACTCAGAGCACCTAATGTACATGTTAATTTTTATCAAATATTTAATATTTAAATATTGATTATCAAATATGCACATTCATTATCTGTTTACTTGTTCAGTCAACAATATTTAAATGCCTTCTACTTGTCAGGTACTGTGTTAGGTAATAAGGATATAAATGTTAGTGCCGGTACTGCTTGGAGCTTTCACACAGGTGGGAATATAAACATGTGTAGAAGGGAAGATATGCAAATGATTATAGTAAAGTCAGATGAATTTTTCCAGTAGGAAAAGTAAAAAGTAAAACTGTACCAGTTAAGATGCTTTGGCTGTAACAAAACCTAACTAACAGTAGCTTAAATTAAACCAAGGGTCAGCAAACTTTTATAAAGGGCCAGATTAGGGGTGTCCAATCTTTTGGCTTCCCTGGGCCACATTGGAAGAACAAGAATTGTTTTGGGCCACATATGAAATACTCTAATGATAGCTGATGAGCAAATAAATAAATAAATAAATAATAAAATAAAATCACAAAAATCTCATAATGTTTTAAGAAAGTTTATGAATTTGTGTTGGGCAACATTCAAAGCTGTCCTGGGCTGCATGTGGCCCACGGGCTGCAAGTTGGACAAGCTTGGGCTACATAGTAAATAATTTAGGCTTTCTGGATCATTTGGTCTCTGTTGCAACTACTGAACTTTACAACTATAGGTAATAGTAAGCTAACAGGCAGACTGTATTTCAGTAAAACTGTTTATAAAAATGGGTATCTGGCTGGATTTGGCTCAAGAGTTGTCATTTGTCATTTCTGGCTTAAACTATGAGTACACTTACAGCTAATAACGAGCAGTTTAGAGATAGGCAGTCTGAGGCTGTTTTTATACTTCTCACAGGTCAGTCTAAGCATCTTGGCTTTCATTTTCAGTCTTGACACCTTCTTGTTGAGAGAGATTTCCCTCCATAAACTTCAAGCTGGTTGATCTTAACTAGTCCCTGTGTCAAGGAAAGGTTCTCAGATGAAGTGATGTTTACATTTTGAAGGAAGAGAGGGGGAGGAATGATCATGCAAAATGAACTTCAAATAGAAAGGTGTGGAGGCATCAAGGTTTGTGTGGTACAATTTGAGGGACTGAAGTCTAGTGGGGCTTAGTTTAGAGTAGAAGATAATGATGACAGATGATTATGAGAGGACTTTGAGTATGCAGTTAATTCTAGAGGCAGTGGGATGCCAATGTAGAGTTTCAAGTAGAGAAATAATGTGATTGGGTCTACATGGGATATGAACAAAATGCTTTACTCACAATGGATGTAAAAAGATAAGCATCGACTGGGCGTGGTGGCTCACGCCTGTAATCTCAGCACTTTGGGAGGCCAAGGCGGGTGGATCACCTGAGATTAGGAGTTTGAGACCAGCCCGACCAACATGATGAAACCCCGTCTCTACTAAAAATACAAAAATTAGCTGGGCGTAGTGGTGCGTGCCTGTAATCCCAGCTACTTGGGCGGCTGAGGCAAGAGAATCACTTGAACCTAGGAGGCGGAGGTTGCAGTGAGCCAAGATCACGCCATTGCACTCCAGCCTGGGTAACAAAGTGAGACTCCATTTAAAAAAAAAAAAAAAAGATAAGCATCTAACATTTTAAAGGTATTTTTTCAGTATCAGAAATTTTGCTACGCCTTTGACATATATCATCTCATTTAATAACCTGATAAATAGGTGCTTTTATTATCCTATTAATATAGATGAAGAGATGAAGGTGTTTAGGCTTATGGTCGTAGAGCTAATAAATGGCAGAGTTAGGCTTCTAATTCAAATGGACTGACTGTCACCTGCCTCTTAACGACACACTATCCTCATTTCTTTAGTAATCCATAATTATTAATGATGAACAAGAGAGTTTGAGATCAAGTGATATACTGTTGTTTAAATATTCCTAGAAAACAGTGAGAGAGAACTGAAAGAATTTTCTGTACCATGTTTTTCCCTGATCAGCCCAGAAATCTCATTAGTAAAAGATTGATCCCTTCTTTTCTCCCTCTCTCTTCGTTTCTTAGTTTCCCACCTCAGCATTTCATCTATTTAGAATTATATTTAATTATCTTCACAGACAATTCCTGGGCCTTAATTAAGTTTATTTTAGTGATGGTTTCATTAGCTATCTTTTTTCCAAGTGGCTTTAAAAAATTTGTGGAGAGAGAGAGGAAAAAGGATTTACTAACATTTAAATTAGGACTTATGTATTAATTCATTGTGATTGTGCAGTGCATGACAAGTGTTTTAGCTTGTGCTAAGTAACCTAAGTGCTTTTTCACATGAGAAAATAACCTATGTGCAAAATTAATAGTATTTAGATAGATGGATAGATAGATAGACAGACAGACAGATAGGACACAAAGTATACATTTATAAAGCACAAAGCAAGAACAGTAAGTAGAATAATGGTAAAACAAGGTAAAGGGTGTTTATAAATTGAGAAAAACAAAACAGGAAAGAAAGGAATGCTCAAGCAGGAATTAATGAGCTTGATAATGAGGGAGAGTTTGTTTATACTTTTGAGAAAAAAATGCAAAATCAGATAATTCTGAAAAAACTTTTTAAAATAACAGCTAATTATAGTTCTGGAAATTCCTAGAACATTAAAATCGTAGAATTTGTCTTATAATGTCACAAATTGGCCCATTCATTTTATTTATCTACTGATTTAGGAAGACCCAATATAAACTGGAAAGGTCTCAGTAGTTTGTAGGGACTAAAAGATGCCTTTCCTTATAACACTGTGTGAATGATTATTATAAGAAAGACACCGAGTCCTGTCTGAAATTTTATCAAGAATGTTTAATGACTTTTAATGTTTTATATTTATAAAATTTAGTTTCTAAGAATATTTTCTCTTTTAAACACTGATACAGATTTTTCTTGTTTTTCATTTTCCCCCCAGATTTAAAAAATAAATATCTTATCCTTAGAAAATTTTATTTTTTAAAAGTGAGAGCAGTTTATTAAGAAAATAAAGGAATAAAGAATGGCTACTCTGTAGGCAGAGCAGCTGTATTTCTTTTCTTTTAATTTGTAATTTTTTTTTTTTTTTTTTTTAGAGACAGGGTCTCAGTTTGTTGTTCAGGCTGGAGTGCAGGGATGTGATCATAGCTCACTCCAACCTTGATCTCCTTGATCTCCTGGGCTCCAGTGATCCTCCCACCTCAGCCTCTTAAGTAGCTGGTACTGCAAGTGTTCGCCACCAAGCTTGGCTAAATTTTTATTCCTTATTTTTTGTTGAGATAGAGTCTCACTATGTTGACCAAGCTGGCCTCAAACTCTGGATCTCAAGCAATCCTCTGGCTTTGACCTTCCAAAGCACTAGGATTATAGGAGTGAGCCACAGTGCCAGGCCCTAGATCATTACAATTTTTATAAGGGATAATGTCTTTGCATTATGAGAACAGATTTTTCTTAATAGCAGAGTTGTTAAGTTGAAATTGGATACAACATTATTTTGTTAAACTGTTATTGAGAGTCAACAATCAGAACTATGAAACTTGTCATGGCATCTCATAATTGCAATTGATTTGATGATGGTGAATGTTATACATCCTATCTAAGTCTTCTGTGGATTAACATATTATTGGACCTTCTTTACCTACATCTTGATCCAAACTACCTAACATGTAGTTGACTGCTATAAAACATTTTTAAAATGATGTCTTTGAAAAGTTAGTTGTGAACAAATATGTAAGTACCAGTGATGTTCTACTATTCATTCTTTTTTTTTTTTTTTTTTTTTTTTGAGATGGAGTCTCACTCTGTCGCCCCGGCTGGAGTGCAGTGACGCTCCAGCTCACTGCAAGCTCCGCCTCCCGGGTTCACGCCATTCTCCTGCCTCATCCTCCTGAGTAGCTGGGACTACAGGTGCCCGCCACCATGCCCGGCTAATTTTTTGTATTTTTAGTGGAGACAGGGTTTCACCGTGTTAGCCAGGATGGTCTCTATCTCTTGACCTCGTGATCCACCCGCCTCGGCCTCCCAAAGTACTGGGATTACAGGTGTGAGCCATTGTGCCCGGCCTTTACTATTCATTCTTAAATCACAGTGCCATCCTTAAAAGGGGAATTTGGATGAGATTGATTTAAATCACCAGCTAGGAAAATTTGGTTTAAGGCAGTTGTTGCCTACTGCTGTGGTTTGAATGTGTCTCCCAAAGTTTGTGTGTTAGAAACTTGATCCAAAATGCAGCAGTGTTGGGAGGTGGGACCTTTATGGGAGGTGGGTCTTCCTTCATGAATGGATTAATGCAGTTATCAAGGGAGTGGGTACGCTATCATGGGAGTAGGTTTCTTATAAAAAGACTGGCTTCCGCCTCCTACATGCTCTTTGCCTTTCTTCTTTGGGATGATGCAGCAGGAAGTTCATCATCAGGTGCTGGCCCCTCAGTCTTGGACTTCCCGGCATCCAGAACTGTGAGGCAATAAATTTTCATTCATTATAAACTAATGACCCAGACCATTGCGTTCTGTTATAGCAGCACAGAATGGTCCAAGACACCTACTAAAATGCTTTCTTCTTAATTTGAATAACTTTAGAATTCGTTAGGAACCTAATTTTGTATTTCTAAGTGGGCCTTTCTTTATAACCTGCTACGATGAAAAGTTTTCCCCTTTATTATTTCCTCATTGCATTTTCAGTAGATGGATGCTGTTCTCAGAAATGTACCTATCAAGACTTTTGGGATCTTTTACTGAAATACTTGTATTTATACATTCTTCCATTTTTCTTTGTATAATTTTCAGAAGCTTTATACTTTTTGAGAGAGGTAAGAATTTGCCTCTGGATATATAATTTATTTTTCTATAAAATGGGGATGGTAGTACTTAAAAAGCTGTAAGTATTATAAGCAGTGTGAATAAGAAAACTAGTACCATATAGAAATCATACTTTATAAATATATATTAGTTATGGCTTTAACCTTGGCAAAATTCCAGTGTCTTCAGTTTTAGAGTTTCATGTAATAAATTCCAGTCGATAAGGGGTTTTGTTTTTTATTCCCTCTACCTAGTGATTGGTAGATGTTGGGAGTGATTTGGGAAAGCTGGACTCTGAGTTTTGACAGCAGTTACTTACTTATAGAGCCTGTCATATTTTTCCTAACCTCTTATTTCTTTATACAGCAGGAAGTAATTTATGCTAATTTACTCCATTTGCATATAGGTTATAGAGTTCTGTGGTGCAGAGCATGCTTAGAACTCCTTTTAAGTGTCTGTTTGGATCAAAGCAGGGCTGTGTGATAGCTGTTGTCTGACACCAAGCTGTGTGGTGTTGTTTTCATTAAACATTTATCACACTTCCAAAGTGACAGCAGGCAACTTTGTGCCAGGATAACATGTTTTCATGCAAAATTTATTGAAAAAGACGAAGACTTTGTAAAGAGATCTTGTTGCCTTTCACCGGTGGCGAAGGGTAAATGTTTGGTTCGAAAGCAGTATATCGAAAGTACACCTTTAACACATGTCATTATAGCATGCAAAAAAAAAAAAAAAAAAAGCTTCATACTGTCAATTTTGTTAAGCAGGTAAACAAATACATCTTTATACACACGTGTGCACTGGATTTGTTTTCTTTTTAAATTAAAGTTTCTACAGTTTCCTCATAAATCAAATGAATATCATAACATAGTGGCCCATTGTGTTCCTGGCCATTTTATATTACAGTGAAATTTACCACCCAATTTCTATTCTGTGGGTTTGAGTATTTGGTATTAGTTCCGATTTAACCAAAATAATCTAATTTTTTAGAAAAGATTAGGTCAAGATAGGGAACATAATATAACAAAAAAAATATTCAGCAAAAGCAGGAGACAAGGATTTCCTCAGTTCTCCAAGGTCACCACCTTTCTTTTATATATTATATCAATACATTTAAATTATCACACAGTGTGCCCAATGGGATTTGACTTGAATTATGCCTGATAACGTTTTAAATGGCATGAATTGTAGATTCATTCTTTCTTTTGGTGATTGCTTGACGGTGAAAGCTTTGGAATGAGAGAAGGTACTTTAAATTTCCTTTTTCATTCCACAGGAGGCTGAGGAATTAGGGATATGTGAAGAAGGACTTTTAGTAAGTTTCATTACATGGTTTTTAAAAAATTTGGTGGACACTTTGCAAAAGGTATTACAAAAATTATGTTAGCATTAACATTCAGGAATAAAAGGGGAAAAGTACTGAATTGTAGTGTAATGGAGGAGCCTTGTCTTTGGACCCATATGGACTGCACAGAAACCTTCAAATCCTGACTCATTATGCTTTGGAGCTGTTGAAGGATGATTGTTTTTAAAACGGCAAAACCGTTCCTCATACAGAAATACATTGCCAAAGATATTACTTACCTAATTAATGAGAGAATAAGTAAGATGTTACAAGTAGCTCAAAGGATCAGTAGTAGACACAAATGTAGGCTACCAAAAATCTAGCCATGAATAACGTAATAGATTCAAAAGTAGCTTCTTCCACATAGAGGAAGGAAATCAATTACACCTCCACTGGACAAAATTTATTTGCATATTTATAGAAAAGAATTATTTGCATTGCTATCAATTATCTATAATCTATGGAGTCTAAAAATATCTCAGATAAGGAAAGGTGCCCTAGACAATATAACCCAGTAGTCTTTTTTGATCATCTCAAGTCATTTACAATTTTTTCCTGAGAAGGCAAGTAACTTTTTTGAACTTTATTCTTCCATAAGATGGAGATAATGGTAATTGAGAAGCTGTTAACTATTAGAAGCAGTGTGTGTCAGAAGACTAGTACTATGTAGTAGCAGCTCAATAAAGGTTCATCATTTTATTTTTTTATTGATAAAACAGTTTTAACTGTTGGTTTTGTGATCACCATTTTCTCAACTATCATTCTTTTTTCTCACTTTTGTGTCTTTATAAAGGTTGTTCCTTCAGTCTGAAATACTTCCTTCTCTACTTTTCCTGCCAGTTACTATTCATCTTTTTGGGTTCATTTTAAATTTCATTTATTTGGTAAAGTATTCCTCACCCCTCAAGAGTGTGCTGAGTACCTTTGCAGTTAACTCCCATTGTATTTATACCTAATTTGAATAGAATTTTGTAATGTTATGATTACAGATTACCTTGTCTGTCTTAGTTAACATTGTATTTACTTGGATTATAGTAAGTACTCAAATATTTGTAGAATGAATAATAAATGTTTATTTTGAAATAAGCATTTAAAAGTGATAACATTGCGTTTTTTGGTATCAGAAAAATAAGCAACTTTTTTGTACTACCCCATTTCTGGTTCAAGTGTGCATGTGCATTCGCATACATACACTACTTCCATCCATGTCTCCAGACTGCATTAAAAAAAAAATCCTATGTAACTTTCACTTTTTTCTGTATTTTAAATGTTATCAATCATGCTACAGTTAGTATCATTTAGCATCAGTTGTTTAAAAAATTGAATGTCACTGCTAGGATTCATATTTTAAATAACAGTTAAAATTCCAGTCCTGATTGATCATTCTTCATGCCTAGTCTAATTTATTTCAGGATCTTAATTGATATCACCTATTCTCTTGATTTTATATATGGTTATAGGGCAAACTACCAGACTTAAACATACTATTTCATAGAGATCTTTAACTGAAGGCCTTAGTGTTTGCCTTTAGTAATGTTATGTATGACTTTGTAAGCTAGAGAGTCTGCACTATTGTTAGAGGAATGTAAAGGTAATAAACTTGGAGTGCCAGTCAAGTCTTTTCTTCCTAAGTAAACAAGCAGGTCCCCTAAATGCTAAGCCAGTTGCTTATAATCACTCATTACAATTCTAATTTATATGTCATTGTAAAGCATCTTGAGTGTCCCTGATATGAGTGATGCTAAACCAAATAGAAGCAATCTGCTGTGTATTTTTTTAAAATTCAAGCTTATTCTGTTCTCACAGGCTTTCTCCCCTGTCTAGTGATCATTGGAGTGGCATCTCCAAAATGGAACAGATTGGAATAAACCATAATGCTTGATTAACATGTTAGATAAATCTTGGTCAGCACAAGTATAGAATCAGAAATTTATCCTCCTTTGATTAAATGACAAAGATTGAAAAACCAGATATCTCTATGTTGATTTATTTTTATATCCTAATGTGATATTACAGGACAGTTTTAAAGTGCCTGGTTTAAATATTCTTAATATCCTAGTTAATAAAATGAGTATAGCCAGATGATAGGAATAACATATAGCTCTTTGGATAGATGTAGTTACGGGGTATACTTTTCTACTAAAGCGGAGTAATTTGTAATACATTCCATTTGTGTAAATGCTGTTAACATATCTTAGATTTCAAGGCAATGAAAGTATATAATAAAAGAAAATCTCCAAATGGT
This sequence comes from Papio anubis, assembly GCF_008728515.1. Classification (NCBI taxonomy): domain Eukaryota; kingdom Metazoa; phylum Chordata; class Mammalia; order Primates; family Cercopithecidae; genus Papio; species Papio anubis. The sequence goes on along the minus strand of NC_044977.1, from coordinate 133,609,252 downwards.
ATCATTGGGGTTAATGCTTTTCATTTAGTGATAAAGATATGATCTTTGGGTTCCAAGATTGCATATAACTACAGGAAGGTAGGGATAGATCTCAGAGAATGAACCTTGTGAGTATAAACACAAAGCACTTTTTAATGCTATTACATATGTGATGATCACTAACATAGCAAGTGCAGTTAGGGAAATACAACAGTGAGTACTGCTGTTTTAATTCTCTCTGAACTCCTGCAGGAGGTTTTGAAATTGCAGTCTTTGACCCCTGTGGATATGCCAGCCTGTGACAGGCCACCTGGAAGTAGATCATGAAAATCAATTTGGTTGTCATATTGCAGCCTTAGCTTCTTTTTCTTGAGAAAGATAAAGGAGGGCATTCTACATTAGAAAAAGAAATGGGTAGATATTAGATTTTGAAAAGTAATTTGTATTTGGAATAAGCCAGATGTGAAATTCATAACTACTTAGAAATTAAGTACACTTAAAAATTGTAAAAGACAGGAGTAGAAGAAAAATGTTTTCATTATTCGAAGCTGTCTAGGCAAAGACAGCTTTAGTGTAGTCAGCCTTCCATATCCACAGGTTCCACATCCGTGGATTCAACCAACCACAGATCAGAAATGTTTGCGGGAAGAAACAATAAAAATAACAATACAACAATAAAAAATTATACAAATAAAAAATACAGTATAACTATTTACATAGCATTTGCATTATATTAGGTATTATTAATCTAGAGATGATCTGAAGTATGCAGGAGGATGTGTTACTGTGCTATTTTGTGTAAGGGACTTGAGCATCCTTGGATTTTGGTATTCATATTGGGTGAGTTTTAGTAGTTTTTGGTTATCAAAGAATTGGTTTATTTCATCTTAGTTGTTGAATTTATATTCATAGAGTTGCTCATAGTATTCCCTTAGTATCTTTCTAATGTTTGTATGACCTGTAGTGATAACTTCTTTTCATATCCTGATTTTTATGAATTTGGATATGGTCTGTCTTGGTGAATGTTCCATGTGTATTGTGCTGTTGTTGGGTCATCTGTTGTGTAAATGGCAGTTAAATCCAGTTGGTTAATGGGAATTTTCTATCTCTTGTCATATTTCCAGCTACTAGTTGTTGATTACTAAAGACAAGCGTTAAAGTCTTCAACTGTAATTCTGTATTTTGTTATGTCAGTTTTTGCTTTGTGTATTTTTTAGCGCTTTTGTTTGGTTTTATTTGGTGTATATACATTTAAAATTGTTGTCTTCTTGGTGAATTCGTTCTTTCATCTTTGTTCTTCATAATTTTATTGCTACAAAATACACATTGTATGATATTAATATAGCTACTCTTGATGTCTTTTGATTGGTGTTTGCTTGGTATATCTTTTTCCATCTTCCAACTTTTAGTTTTAACATGTCTACATTATTATATTTGAGATGAGTTTTTTGCATATAGATGGATTTTTTTTGTTGTTGTTGTTAATGTAGAGGCAGGTTCTTGCTACGTTGCCCAGGCTGGTCTCAAAATCCTGGCCTCTAGAAATCTTCCTGCCGTGGCCTCCCAAAGCATCTGGCCTTGGATTCATTTTAAAAATCCATTCTGACAGTTAGTCTTTTAATTGGTGTGTTTACATGACTTACTTTAATATAATTATTGATATGTTTGGATTTAGGTCTTCCCTTCTGTCATTAATTTTCTGTTTATTTCCTCTTTTTATTTCTGATTTCCCTTCCTTGTATTTTTATGGGTTGTTTGGACATTTTTTATTACTCCACTTTAATTCCTCTATTGTGTTTTTTACTGTATTTCTGTATATAGATTTTTTTAGTGGTTGCCTTAGGAATTATAATACACTTACTTAATTCTTCACAGTCTACTTAGAATCTGTGTTTTCTTGCTTCAGTTGGAATGTGGAAATGTTACCAGCCTTTAATCCTTTAATTCTGAAAACCTCATGAGGCAAAGTTTATAGTTTTTGCTTTAAACTGGCAAAGACATTGTAGGATGAGGAGATTATGTTTTACTTTTACTCAGATATTTTACCATTCTGTTGTGTTGTAGGGTTAATTTTAAGTTTTCTAAATACTTACCATTTTTGTTACTTTTAATTATTTTTCATCCTTTGACCTTCTGCTTGAGATAATTTTTCTTTATCCTGAAGAGCATCCATTATTTTTTTTGTGTAAATTCTCAGGTTTTAAAACTTTGTGTGAAAATGTCTGTATTTCTCCTTTATTCTTAGAAATTCAGTGAGCAATGAATTATAGACATATTTTATTAGGTTGGTGCAGAAGTAATTGCGGTTTTACCATCACTTTTAATAGTTCCGTAATTTAAGGGCATAAGTTTATTTTCCCCTTTCTTAATTTTTTTTTAGAAGTTCTGGGTTTCTAGTTTTTACCAGTTTTACTATGATGTGGCAGTTTTTTTAAAAAAATATATATTAAGCTTAAGTTCACTTACTCTGTTTTTTTTTAAAATCTATTATGTCTAATTTGCTAAGTGTATCTTTTGAGTTCTTAATTTTCTGTAATATATTTTATATTTTCCTTATTATATTTTTGCAATTCTAGTATGTTTTTTGATTGTTTTTATGGTTTCCTCTTCACCAATTCTCAATTTTATGTTCATCTTTTTTCAGCTACTAAGTTTAGTTATTTTGTGATCTATGACTTTGATGTGTAGTTCCAATGGATTCATTTCTGTTGCCTCTGACAGTAATCTGGAATAATAATAATCTAATTTCAGCAATTGAATTGTTACCTCTTATAGGCCATCAAAAAACAAAAAATTGTTTTAAAAAATTTCCAGCCATTGTAATAGTTCTTTAGAAAAAGAGTTGATTCAAATTATCTAATCTACCATTACTAGAATGGGAATTTCCATCCTATTTTATTATCTCCCATATACCTCAGCGTCCAGAGGTGAATTTGTTATCCTTCTTACTTTCCATTCTTCCTTCCAAACAATTGTTCGTCTGCTCTTTATTTTGAATAAAGTAAATTAAAACGTGTTCCTCTGATGCTCATGCTATTCACCATGAAACTTTCTTTCCCTTCATTTTGCTGTCGTAATATGTGTTAGGCAGTGCTCCTTTTTCACGGAAGACTAGCATCTGTCTCACAGTCTTCCTGTTCTTGAATGCATTTTCCAAGTCTTAAGTAGGCCAGAACTGTTCTTGGAACTTCAGATTCATCTATACAATGGCCTGTTGGACATGTCTAGAATCTCAAGTTCAACAGATTCAAAACTAATCTCATGAGTGCTCCCCACCAAGAGGAGAATTAGAAGATGTGATCAAAGTTGTATGTACCTTCAGAGTTGCTAGAATATAAATTAGTAATGAGTACTGCTCTTCTTCAAAGAGTCCATAATATGAGTCTTTGAGAATATGAGAATCCTGTTCTCCAGAGAGTCCATGATATGTTACTGTAGTAGATATAGTAGAAGCAACATTAGACTGGTACGTGTGGGTCCTAGCACTGGCTCTTCTGCTCGCTTGCATGTGACTTTGGGCTGCTTACTTAACGTCTCTGAGTTTTATATTCTTTATAAAATGTGAGGCATGGAGTAAACGGTCTCTGAAGTCCTTTTTTGTGGTAGAAAATTTGCTCACCAGTCTTCAGTGAAGAGAGTATACTATTCTGGGATTGAAGAGGAAAGCATTTTAGTATAATTCTAAATTATGATGTTAGGTTCCTCACATTAATTATCCTGAGGATTCTGTACCTTTCCCACATGTAGGGACATTGATAACTGATGATAGCCTAGGTATTACCACCTAGCTGATGCCCTCCCTCCCTTATTCATCAAATGCCAGGCACTGGGTTGGGTCTTGCAGATTTATTCCATGGTGATGGATAACAGTTATGGTGCCTGACATGGAAATTATGGTCCAGTGTGTGTGTCAGGGGGAAATTGCAAATATGAAATCACATAAATATAGGTTTTTAATAGTGATAAAAATCCAAGCATAAGACATGTGTAGTGCTTTGAGCAGAATATAATGGTGGAGAGGGAGATGTATTTGACCTAGAATAGTCGGGGCAAACTTTCCTGAAGAAATAGGATGAGTAGGAGTTGGTGAAGGAAGGAGCAGGGAGAAGAAAATTACAGAGAGAGGAAACATCATCAACAAAGGCCTCTAGAATGGAGGGACACTGATATGAACAGGGACTGAAAGATGATCACAGAAGCTAGAATGGAGAGGAGGGGGAGCACAGTCTGAGATGGGGCCAGAGAAACAGATAGGGGCTAGGCTTTGCAGGGTCTTGTAAACCTGGTTAAGGATTTTGGTTTCTATCTTAAGGGTAGCAGGATGCCTTTGAAGTGGTTTAATCTGATGGGTGACATGATCAGATTAGTGTTTTGAAAAGATCACTCCAGCTGCAGTGTGGAAAACAGATTGCAGAGGGATAAGTAAGAGTGGATGCAGAGAAACCAGATAAGTAGCACAGTAATCTAGGAGAGATGTAATAGTAGCTTGGGCCAGGGATTTGTCATTGGAGATGGAGAGAAGTTGATGAATTTGAGACATATTTATGTATTTAATGATAGATCTGATTTGGTAAATGAGCTGCAGATGTTAAGGATAACCATTAGTTTTCTGATTTATATCATTGGAACAATGGAGAGACTTTTTACTGAGCAAGGATTACATTGGAAGATGGCATGGCGTCATACATTTGCTTTGGACATACTGAGTTTAAGAATCTTTTGGTACATTCAAGAGGAGAATGAAAGTAGTCAGGAGGATATATTGTAGGTGCAGAAATCAGGAGAGTTTTAGCCCGGTCTCAGGTTTTCAATTCCATTTTATTCTTAACTCTTTAGGTATTTTACTTGGACCTTGATGACTATAGAAACCTATAAAGGGGAGGCTGCAGTAACCCAAGCAGTATCTTCCATATGGCAAGATTAAATCACAGTGACTGCTGGATGTGACCCATGGGCCACAACAAAGATAAATGCATTGTGCCATGGATTACTTTGGATGCTGTTAAAATGTGTCTGGCACTATTGTAGTTACTGGAGATTGCAAAGATGAATAAGACACGGTCTTTGATCTCAAGAAACTTCCATCTAGTTTGGGAGTCAGACACACAAATAATGATAACAATGTAGTAAGAGTGCTGTGACAGAAGATGCCCACTATACTAGGGGAGCATATTGAAAGGACACTTAATCCAAAATTAGCCAGTCAAGGAAGATTTTCTGGAGGTGTTGACACTTAAACCATCTGGAAGAACATGGAAGAGGAAGTAGGAAGGAAAGGGAAAAACAGAAGGATTAAAAGGAGAGGGATTATGATATGCTTAGGAAACCATTTTTATTCCTCTTTTTTGGGGAGAAATTGCCATTTTATTGTTAGATACAGAAAATACCTTCTGGAAACAAGAAGGTGACATCAAGCATTGTTGGTTCTTCCTTTTTTTCTTTTTGTTTTCTTTCTTTCATTCTCCTCTTTTACCTTCCTCCTTTTCTGAATAGATGATACATTTCAAAATGAAGCATTATATAGGGGCTTACATACAGTGAAGAGTCTTATTTACATCTTTTCCCCTTATCCACTCAATTCCTATTCTTCTTTCCCTAAAAATCCATGTAACTATGTTTATTAGTTTTTTAGTTATCCTTCTAGGGTTTCTTTATATAAAATTATAGGCAAATACAAATATACATTTGAAAATTTCCCTTTCCTTTTGGGATCTTGAGTTCATTCTGGCTAAAAGAAATATAAATAAATAAGAAAGGGATATAAGAGGAGGTGCCACAGAAGTTTTGACTTGAAGGATTTTAACTTAGAGAAGCAACACTAAGGAGAATGGATTGAAGGCTGAGAGAGACCATTTAGGAGTCTTATGGTAAGTAATGTGCAGGAGTAATGATGAAGCCTTAATAAAGGTAGTGGCAACTGAGAAGGAAGGAATGTTATCCAAGTGGATCTTGATCTGACTTGGGTTCAGAAACTTACCAGTTATTTAATACTGAATGATAATGTGGAGACACTAAGGATAGAATTTGGGTGAATTGTTTGAATAGTCGATGGAAGAGTGTGAAAATCAATGGGGTTTCCTCATGAAATGAGCTAATGGAGAAATGGGTATAGCACAATGGTTAACAACTTATATATGAAAGTCTTGTAGACCTGCCTTTAAGTCCAGCTCTTTCATTTACTAGCTGTGTGATCTTCGTCAAGTCACTTAATCTCTCCAAGTCTTGGTTTCTTTATCTCTAAAATGGCCATGGTAAACATTACTACTTCATATGTTTACATGAAGATTAGAAGAGATGATGCATTAAGGAAGGGTTTGTATCCATGGCTCACTGGAAGGGCTAATCATAGATAGGGAAGTCATATGATCCTTTGAAGTGAGTGAAGGTGGGAATGAGAAGGTAGTGAAGTGAAAGTAGAAAGGAACTTGAAATACTCATACATAGTTACTTTGATAGTCTGCCAGTAGTTGACTTGGGAATGCCACTTGAGTCCTTTGGACCTCAGTCCATCTGTCTGTCTGTACTGTGGAGGTTAGATGAAATGATGGTCAGCGTCCTTCCAAATTTGTTCTTCTGATGCCGTACTGAAAGCCAGCTTGAAAGTCTAAAACCATATCTTTTATGAAGTAGGTTTCAGAATAAAAACTGTAATTCTTTGTTGAGCTAGATTCATTATGTGCCAACACCTAGGGTATTACCTCTATCATATGTTTAACTTTATTTTTATGTGATTGCTTCCTTGAATAATTTTGTTGCTGTTTTGACTATAAAGGATACTTTTTCTTTCTTTCTTTCTTTTAATAACCACCTTGTATTTTAAAAAGACTATTGTTTGCTTTGGTCCTTTTAATCTGCCCATGAGGAATTCAAGCTGAATGATAGGGAGCTGTGAAAATCCAGTTAGTGGGAGCTGTAATCTTTTTACTGGCTTTAAATAGTTAGAGTACCATGCAGACACCCTGCAGATAACTGAATCAAAACATACAGTAATCACCTAAACATGGATTCTGCCTTTGCTGTTATGGAACTATAGTAAAATTCACTAATAACCATTTACTTTGCAGGAAAAATATTTGGTCATGATATCAAATAAAATCAGGGTTTGATATTAAAAGCCGTATTTCACAGGTAGGCAACCCAGTATTGGTGAAAAGTATTGATTTCTGAAAATTTGATGTTATCCAGTATTTGTAATGTCCTCTGACTTATAATAGAGTCAGGAAAACATCTTTATAAAAAGAGAATATTTATAATTCTTTAATCTTTCAGTCAGTTTCTACTTCAGATCTTGCTAAAGGAAAACAAAACACTAGTAAGATAATCAGGCTTTGGAAGTATAATAAAGAGCCAGAAGAAAGTATGCTGCTCTTTTCTTCTTATAAAAGAAACTGGTTCCACTAATGCAGTTTATTGAATTTAGATAGCAAAATATTCCCTAATATCTTTGTCAAATGGTGGTCTATTTTTCTAGCTTTATAGGCTGCTTTTTTTTTTTTTAAGTTAAAAGATGGATTTCTCATCCATTAGATTCTGCATTAGAGTGATGAGAAACACGGTATGCAGTATGCCAATGCTGCTTCCTAATTTCATTAGCTTTCCATTTTCTAATACTGCTGTTGATAATATTCTAGTGAAGTTTATAAAATAAAATAGTCTACTTGTTGAAACCAATATTCTAGTGTTGCTGGTATGATTCATGCTACATTAGGAGTTCATAAGTTATTAGTAATCTTTTATGTTTAGTGTATTCTTCTGGACAGTAACCTTGAACTCCTTTGTTTTGAAAGATTTGTAGGGTCTACTCCAGGACAAAGATTTCATAAAGTAGATGCCTTTCCTATGCTTATTGCTTTGCTTCAAGAAACTTTACAGAGCTTAACATGCCAGTTCTTCAAAATAGGGAGCCTACTTTTCATCAAAAATATAGATTCTGAGGACTGTGATTGCCAGTCCACAGTCCTCATACTTAATTTTTTTTAAAGAGGTTTTTATTATAAAAATACTGAAGCATAAAAATGTGGAGAGATTCATATAATGAAGCTGATTTATCTACACTTCCAACATTTTCAGTATTAGGCTGTTATAGATATGCTTGTATACAAATGTCTTGGAAAACCGATGACAGTATTATTATATTACCTAATGTCTCCATGAAAGTTCTAAAAGCCATTGCCATTTTTAGGGGATTGATAAGTTTTGTTGTGCATTTAGATTAATTGTAAATAATAGAGGGGCAGTTTACGATCAGTTATAATGTTATTTACATATACAGCACTATGGACATTGTGCAAAACATTCTGAGGAGCACATAATTGTGGGGGACTGTGCTGATACTTGCTAGTAATATTACTTAACAGTCACATAGCCTCCATTTTTTTTTCACATGAACCATCTTTGCCTGTATCCTTTCTAAGGATCTGCTCCTATAGTCACATCTTAAGAAGGTAACAAGCCAAGCGACATATTGTAACCATAACATGGTGACTATAGTTAATAGCAAGTATTATACACTTGAAAATTGCTGAGAGTAGGTATTAGGTGTTGTCACCACAAAAATAAGTATGTGAGGTAATGTATGTATTAGCCCAGTTTAATCATTCCCCCAATATTTACATATTTCACAACATCTTCTTTGTACACTATAAACATATATAATTTGTATCAGTTACATAAGTTAACAACCTTGTCATTATTATTAGCTTTACGCCCCAATCAAATCTTGATAGCATATATTCATTCTCTGTCCCCCACCCCCTATATTTCCAAATCGGTAACTCTAGTATCACTTCTTTTAGTGACTTCTAAATCTTTTAGTGACTTCTTTTTGAAGTTTTTATTTTGGACATTAAAGTACTACAGGCTCTTGCACTCCAGTTTATCTCATGCCAGTTAAGATGCTGTAGCCACACTCTTCTTTCCATCCTCTAGACCTTTGCAATTGTTGTTGCCTCTGTCTGGAATGCCTCCTCCAGGGTCTTTGTAGATGGTTCTCATTCTCATTATTTAGGTTTTACTTCAAGTGTAATATTTTTAAAGAGACCTTTCCTGAACACCGATTATAAATTAGCTGTCCCTACCCCATTACTCCATATTCTGTTTCTGTCCTTCAGAGTACTTATCACAGTATGTAATCATCTTGTTAGTACTCTCACCAGAATATAAACTTAAGAAGGGAAGGGTCCTTGTTCACTGCTATATCCGTAGAACATATAAATAATGCTTGATGCATAATGGTACTGAAGTAAGATTTATACATAAATGAATTTAATGACTGAATATGTCACTTGGATTTAAATCTCAGGTTTCTTCATCACCTTTATCTGTAACTTTCATTTTTTAAGATAAAATTTTGATTTTTAAAAATTATTGTCAGCATATGCTTTAAAATTTAATGTAGAATATTTTAAGTGAAAATTTTTTCCTCTCTGCTCTACATTTCCCCCATCCTGTTCCTCAGAATTAGGAATTAGAATTTACATGCATGATTTTGTGCTTCTGTGCTTTCATCTGTATGTTTGTAACAGTGTTCAATGTATTATATAAATGGGATTATGCTATATAGATTTCTGCAACTTGATTTTTATACTAATGGTAGCACTTGAGTACTAAGGCTTATTTTTAATTTTGAAATCACAGAATTTTTTTTGTGTGAAAAGAGTGGATTGTTAAATCCATGTTCCAGAATTAAAGCCTTTCTCATTTCCTCTGTATAAATGTTAAGGCTAAGTAGCAGTGCAGGTGGGGTATAAAGCAAAGAATCAAAATTGGAGTCTTTCTCCCCGATTTACATTGGATTAAGTCTAATTGTTCACGACATTTGAAAGATATTTTCACCAAATTGCCCTTATATCCAAAGGCATCAGATGTGGTAAGTGGAACTACTAAATGGTAAATGATCTCATCTATTGTATTAACCTTCAACTCGTATTTTAAACATAATTATTTTTATGAACAAACTATGAAGCATATAGTCTACTGTATGGCAGGTGATCAATTTATTTTGAGAGAAGAATATTAAAATTGTTTTAACAACTGAAAAAGAACAAAGGATATTTTCTATTTTGAAGAGAATTTAAGAAGTATCCTTTCTGGCTAAGTAAATGCCTATAAATATTGTGATAGTAGAAATACAATATATACAAATCTCTTTCAAGTGAGGTTTTTGAAGTACCAATCTTGATAATTTTCATCTTCCTTTTACAAAACCAGTCTTTTTGTCTCTCTTGATAATGATACTGAGCTTCCTCTGCCTCAGTACAAAAAATATTTTTTATAGATCATCATGGTAGATGTATAGCAAGAGAGACCTAGTCTAGCCTGTTTCCCTGCAGATGAGTAAACTGTGAGTACCAGAGGTTAAGTGATACATTTTTCCAAGATAGCTAGCAAGGTGAGATTTTGATATTTTAAGAGTTACATAGTTGTTTAAATAACGTTTATCTTATTGAAGACAGGTATGTGTTTTGTATTTAGAGATTTTGTATCTCCCTACTATGATTAACACCAGTATATATTAAATACATATGTATTAATTAGTAAATACAAAGAATTTTCCCAGGATTTTAAGTTTCAACCAATTACTGTATGCCCTGGTGAACTTGCTGCCCCTTGATGACTGATTGAAGTACTCTCCCACTTGTCATTGCCTGTTCAGTTACTGCTGCCCAGAGCCAGAGAGTTTGTCTGTCTTGTTAAAAAGTAAGATTTAACTTTGGGAGGCTGAGACGGGCGGATCACGAGGTCAGGAGATCGAGACCATCCTGGCGAACACGGTGAAACCCCGTCTCTACTAAAAAATACAAAAAAACTAGCCGGGCGAGGTGGCGGGCGCCTGTAGTCCCAGCTACTCGGGAGGCTGAGGCAGGAGAATGGCATAAACCCGGGAGGCGGAGCTTGCAGTGAGCTGAGATCCGGCCACTGCACTCCAGCCTGGGCGACAGAGCGAGACTCCGTCTCAAAAAAAAAAAAAAAAAAAGTAAGATTTACACCCCTTTTGGTTTGGAGACAATTAAAAGTTATAAAGACGATTAAAGTAGAAGCATCATAGGTATATTAGTGAGTTATTGGGACTTTCTCACAGATTTCACCAAAAGAATTGTGAGAGGAAAAAGAAATATTTAACAGGAAGAGAAAAGTTTCAGGAAGACCACGTTGTGAGTAAACCTACAGAGGCCCTTAGAAACATTTTTACATTCAGTAGAACATTAATTACCTTTAAAAATGAGGACTACTTGATAGCATGATATCAGTCAGAGTCCACCCTGGAAGGTGGAAACCACGCTAGAGAATGGTGCAAAAGAAAATATTGAGATAACAGATATTAAGTAATAGAAATTAGGTACCAATTCTAGGTGAACAAGAAAAGAGGTATTATCAGCACATAGTAACTCAGGGAATGGCAGAACACAGGCCTCTAATGAAGCAAAGGTGTTGCTTCACTAGTGTTGGTACCTCGAGGGCTTGTGGGAGGGTCCCCATGGCGCTAGGCCCTAGACTTTTGAGGAATGGGTAGTGTTTGACTGCTGCTGGTTCCTCTGAGGTAATGCAATGGGTCTGGATCTGAAAGAACGGATGAAAAAAACCCTTAGAAGAAATTAGAAATAATACTAAAGAGTTATTTCCTTCAAAGAGTTGTTGCTGGGGCAACTCTGAGATCGGCAAGTAAAACAGGGAAGCCCTTCTCATTTTCTCCTACTATTCATTCTTCCTCTAACAACTTCTATTAGCAAAACCTAACAGGGAGCTAGCTAGCTGGCAGAAGGGAAACATCATTTGAAAGTCCTGGCCACATTAGGCGTACGGCTAAGACAATAGCTTAGTAATTAGCATAATAAATTGCCATTTTTATCCCTTTTCTTTTTTTTTTATTATTATACTTTAAGTTCTAGGGTGCATTTGCATAACGTGCAGGTTTGTTACATATGTATACTTGTGCCATGTTGGTGTACCGCACCCGTCAACTCGTCAGCACCCATCAACTCGTCATTTACATCAGGTATAACTCCCAATGCAATCCCTCCCCCCTCCCCCGTCCCCATGATAGGCCCCGGTGTGTGATGTTCCCCTTCCCGAGTTCGAGTGATCTTATTGTTCAGTTCCCACCTATGAGTGACAACATGCGGTGTTTAGTTTTCTGTTCTTGCAATAGTTTGCTGAGAATGATGGTTTCCAGCTGCATCCATGTCCCTACAAAGGACACAAACTCATCCTTTTTTATGGCTGCATAGTATTCCATGGTGTATATGTGCCACATTTTCTTAATCCAGTCTGTCACTGATGGACATTTGGGTTGATTCCAAGTCTTTGCTATTGTGAATAGTGCCACAATAAACATATGTGTGCATGTGTCTTTATAGCAGCATGATTTATAATCCTCTGGGTATATACCCAGTAATGGGATGGCTGGGTCATATGGTACTTCTAGTTCTAGATCCTTGAGGAATCGCCATACTGTTTTCCATAATGGTTGAACTAGTTTACAATCCCACCAACAGTGTAAAAGTGTTCCTATTTCTCCACATCCTCTCCAGCACCTGTTGTTTCCTGACTTTTTAATGATTGCCATTCTAACTGGTGTGAGATGGGATGGTATTTCATTGTGGTTTTGATTTGCATTTCTCTGATGGCCAGTGATGATGAGCATTTTTTCATGTGTCTGTTGGCTGTATGAATGTCGTCTTTTGAAAAATGTCTGTTCATATCTTTGCCCACTTTTTGATGGGGTCGTTTGTTTTTTTCTTGTACATTTGTTTCAGTTCTTTGTAGATTCTGGATATTAGCCCTTTGTCAGGTGGGTAGATTGCAAAAATTTTCTCCCATTCTGTAGGTTGCCTGTTCACTTTGATGGTAGTTTCTTTTGCCATGCAGAAGCTCTTTAATTAGATCCCATTTGTCAGTTTTGGCTTTTGTTGCCATTGCTTTTGGTGTTTTAGTCATGAAGTCCTTGCTCATGCCTGTGTCCTGAATGGTATTGCCTAGGTTTTTTTCTAGGGTTTTTATGTTTTTACGTCTAACATTTAAGTCTTTAATCCATCCTGAATTAATTTTTGTATAAGGTGTAAGGAAGGGATAGAGTTTCAGCTTTCTACATATGGCTGGCCAGTTTTCCCAGCACCATTTATTAAATAGGGAATCCTTTCTCCATTTCTTGTTTTTGTCAGGTTTGTCAAAGATCAGATCGTTTTAGATGTGTGGTGTTATTTCTGAGGCCTCTGTTCTGTTCCATTGGTCTATATCTCTGTTTTGGTACCAGTACCATGCTGTTTTGGTTACTGTAGCCTTGTAGTATAGTTTGAAGTCAGGGAGCGTGACGCCTCCAGCTTTGTTCTTTTTGCTTAGGGTAGTCGTAGCAATGCGGGCTCTCTTTTGGTTCCATATGAACTTTAAAGTAGTTTTTTCCAATTCTGTGAAGAAACTCATTGGTAGCTTGATGGGGATGGCATTGAATCTATAAATTACTTTGGGCAGTATGGCTATTTTCACGATATTGATTCTTCCTATCGATGAGCATGGTATGTTCTTCCATTTGTTTGTGTCCTCTTTTATTTCACTGAGCAGTGGTTTGTAGTTCTCCTTGAAGAGGTCCTTTACATCCCTTGTAAGTTGGATTCCTAAGTATTTTATTCTCTTTGAAGCAATTGTGAATGGAGGTTCATTCATGATTTGGCTCTCTGTTTGTCTGTTACTGGTGTATAAGAATGCTTGTGATTTTTGCACATTAATTTTGTATCCTGAGACTCTGCTGAAGTTTCCTATCAGCTTAAGGAGATTTTGGGCTGAGATGATGGGGTTTTCTAAATATACAATCATGTCATCTGCAAACAGGGACAGTTTGACTTCTTCTTTTCCTAACTGAATACCCTTTCTTTCTTTCTCTTGCCTGATTGCCCTAGCCAGAACTTCCAACACTATGTTGAATAAGAGTGGTGAGAGAGGGCATCCCTGTCTTGTGCCAGTTTTCAAAGGGAATTTTTCCAGTTTTTGGCCTTTCAGTATGATATTGGCTGTGGGTTTGTCATAAATAGCTCTCATTATTTTGAGATACGTTTTATCAATACTGAATTTATTGAGTGTTTTTAGCAGGAAGGGCTGTTGAATTTTGTCAAAGGCCTCTTCTGCATCTATTGAGATAACCATGTGGTTTTGATCTTTGTTCTGTTTATATGCCGGATTACATTTATTGATTTGCATATGTGAACCAGCCTTGCATCCCAGGGATGAAGCCCACTTGATCATGGTGGATAAGCTTTTTGATGTGCTGCTGGATCCGGTTTGCCAGTATTTTATTGAGGATTTTTGCATCGATGTTCATCAGGGATATTGGTCTAAAATTCACTTTTTTTGTTGTGTCTCTACCAGGCTTTGGTATCAGGATGATGTTGGCCTCATAAAATGAGTTAGGGAGGATTCCTTCTTTTTCTATTGATTGGAATAGTTTTAGAAGGAATAGTACCAGCTCCTCCTTGTACCTCTGGTAGAATTCAGCTGTGAATCCATCTGGTCCTGGACTTTTTTTGGTTGGTAGGCTATTAATTATTGCCTCAATTTCAGAGCCTGCTATTGGTCTATTCAGGGATTCAGCTTCTTCCTGGTTTAGTCTTGGGAGAGTGTAAGTGTCCAGGAAATTATCCATTTCTTCTAGATTTTCTAGTTTATTTGCGTCGAGGTGTTTATAGTATGCTCTGATGGTAGTTTGTATTTCTGTGGGGTCGGTGGTGATATCCCCTTTATCATTTTTTATTGCGTCTATTTGATTCTTCTTTCTTTTCTTCTTTATTAGTCTTGTTAGCGGTCTATCAATTTTGTTATTCTTTTCAAAAAACCAGCTCCTGGATTCATTGATTTTTTGGAGGGTTTTTTGTGTCTCTATCTCCTTCAGTTCTGCTCTGATCTTAGTTATTTCTTGCCTTCTGCTAGCTTTTGAATGTGTTTGCTCTTGCTTCTCTAGTTCTTTTAATTGTGATGTTAGAGTGTCAATTTTAGATCTTTCCAGCTTTCTCTTATGGGCATTTAGTGCTATAAATTTCCCTCTACACACTGCTTTAAATGTGTCCCAGAGATTCTGGTATGTTGTATCTTTGTTCTCATTAGTTTCAAATAACATCTTTATTTCTGCCTTCATTTTGTTATGTACCCAGTAGTCATTCAGGAGCAGGTTGTTCAGTTTCCATGTAGTTGAGCGGTTTTGATTGAGTTTCTTAGTCCTGAGTTCTAGTTTGATTGCACTGTGGTCTGAGAGACAGTTTGCTATAATTTCTGTTCTTGTACATCTGCTGAGGAGTGCTTTACTTCCAATTATGTGGTCAATTTTGGAATAAGTGTGATGTGGTGCTGAGTAGAATGTATATTCTGTTGATTTGGGCTGGAGAGTTCTGTAGATGTCTATTAGGTCTGCTTGCTGCAGAGATAAGTTCAATTCCTGGATATCCTTGTTAACTTTCTGTCTCATTGATCTGTCTAATGTTGACAGTGGGGTGTTGAAGTCTCCCATTATTACGGTATGGGAGTCTAAGTCTCTTTGTAAGTCTCTAAGGACTTGCTTTATGAATCTGGGTGCTCTTGTATTGGGTGCATATATATTTAGGATAGTTAGCTCTTCCTGTTGAATTGATCCCTTTACCATTATGTAATGGCCTTCTTTGTCTCTTTTGATCTTTGATGGTTTAAAGTCTGTTTTATCAGAGACTAGAATTGCAACCCTTGCTTTTTTTTGTTCTCCATTTGCTTGGTAGATCTTCTTCCATCCCTTTATTTTGAGCCTATATATGTCTCTGCATGTGAGATGGGTCTCCTGAATATAGCAAACTGATGGGTCTTGACTCTTTATTCAGTTTGCCAGTCTGTGTCTTTTAATTGGAGCATTTAGTCCATTTACATTTAAGGTTAAGATTGTTATGTGTGAACTTGATCCTGCCATTATGATATTAACTGGTTATTTTGCTCGTTAGTTGATGCAGTTTCTTCCTAGCCTCGATGGTCTTTACATTTTGGCATGTTTTTGCAATGGCTGGTACCGGTTGTTCCTTTCCATGTTGAGTGCTTCCTTCAGGGTCTCTTGTAAGGCAGGCCTAGTGGTGACAAAATCTCTAAGCATTTGCTTATCTGTAAAGGATTTTATTTCTCCTTCACTTATGAAACTTAGTTTGGCTGGATATGAAATTCTGGGTTTAAAATTCTTTTCTTTAAGAATGTTGAATATTGGCCCCCACTCTCTTCTGGCTTGGAGAGTTTCTGCCGAGAGATCTGCTGTGAGTCTGATGGGCTTCCCTTTGTGGGTAACCCGACCTTTCTCTCTGGCTGCCCTTAAGATTTTTTCCTTCATTTCAACTTTGGTGAATCTGGCAATTATGTGTCTTGGAGTTGCTCTTCTCGAGGAGTATCTTTGTGGCGTTCTCTGTATTTCCTGGATTTGAATGTTGGCCTGCCCTACTAGGTTGGGGAAGTTCTCCTGGATGATATCCTGAAGAGTGTTTTCCAACTTGGTTCCATTTTCCCCCTCACTTTCAGGCACCCCAATCGGATGTAGATTTGGTCTTTTTACATAATCCCATACTTCTTGCAGGCTTTGTTCATTTCTTTTTCTTCTTTTTTCTTTAGATTTCTATTCTCGCTTCATTTCATTCATTTGATCCTCAATCGCTGATACTCTTTCTTCCAGTTGATCGAGTCGGTTACTGAAGCTTGTACATTTGTCATGTATTTCTCGTGTCATGGTTTTCATCTCTGTCAGTTCGTTTATGGCCTTCTCTGCATTAATTATTGTAGTTATCAATTCTTCCACTCTTTTTTCAAGATTTTTAGTTTCTTTGCGCTGGGTACGTAATTCCTCCTTTAGCTCTGAGAAGTTTGATGGACTGGAGGCTTCTTCTCTCATCTCGTCAAAGTCATTCTCCGTCCAGCTTTGATCCGTTGCTGGCGATGAGCTGCGTTCCTTTGCAGGGGGAGATGCACTCTTATTTTTTGAATTTCCAGCTTTTCTGCCCTGCTTTTTCCCCATCTTTGTGGTTTTATCTGCCTCTGGTCTTTGATGATGGTGATGTACTGATGGGGTTTTGGTGTGGGTGCCCTTCCTGTTTGTTAGTTTTCCTTCTAACAGTCAGGACCCTCAGCTGTAGGTCTGTTGGAGATTGCTTGAGGTCCACTCCAAACCCTGTTTGCCTGGGTATCAGCAGCAGAGGCTGCAGAAGATAGAATATTGCTGAACAGCGAGTGTACCTGATTCTTGCTTTGGAAGCTTCCTCTCCGGGGTGTACTCCACCGTGTGAGGTGTGGGGTGTAGGTCTGCCCCTAGTGGGGGATGTCTCCCAGTTAGGCTACTCAGGGGTCAGGGACCCACTTGAGGAGACCGTCTGTCCATTCTCAGATCTCAACGTCTGTGTTGGGAGATCCACTGCTCTCTTCAAAGCTGTCAGACAGAGTCGTTTGTGTCTGCAGAGATTTCAGCTGCTTTGTTGTTGTTGTTGTTGTTGTTGTTGTTTAGCTGTGCCCTGTCCCCAGAGGTGGAGTCTACAGAGACAGGCAGGACTCCTTGAGCTGCTGTGAGCTCCACCCAGTTCGAGCTTCGCAGCTGCTTTGTTTACCTACTTAAGCCTCTGCAATGGCGGGCGCCCCTCCCCCAGCCTCGCTGCTGCCTTGCTGGTAGATCGCAGACTGCTGTGCTAGGAATGAGGGAGGCTCAGTGGGCGTGGGACCCTCCCGGCTAGGTGTGGGATATAATCTGCTGGTGTGCCTGTTTGCTAAGATCCTTGGTAAAGCGCAGTATTGGGGTGGGAGTTTCCCGATTTTCCAGGTGTTGTGTGTCTCAGTTCCCCTGGCTAGGAAAAGGGATTCCCTTCCCCCTTGTGCTTCCCAGGTGAGGGATGCCTTGCCCTGCTTCAGCTCTCGCTGGTCGGGCTGCAGCAGCTGACCAGCACCCATTGTCCCACACTCCCTAGTGAGATGAACCCAGTACCTCAGTTGAAAATGCAGCAATCACTGGTCTTCTGTGTCGCTCGCGCTGGGAGTTGGAGACTGGAGCTGTTCCTATTCGGCCATCTTGCTCCGCCATCCCTTTTCATTAGAGTCTTTCCATCTTTCTTTTCTGAAGATTTAACTGTTGTTTATATCCATTGGTTCCCACTTTGGTTCAAGAGGTAACAGGTAATTTGGATGTTTGACATTGCTGAGTAGGTCTTTCTCAATCTGTGTACCCTGTGTCTAGTGTAATAAAATGTTATTTGTGCTTTTGTCCACTGTGACTCCATGGTAAAGTACATGACTCAGCATCCCCTTTCTTACAAATGTTAAGGGTGTGCAGTTCTGAGTCCCAGGTTTACTTTCCTCTACAGGTTTTTATTGCAAAAACCTCTACTCCTTCTTGCCCTTTTACCTTCCCTCCCTTTTCTATATTCACCCAGAGTTTCATCTTTTTAGACTGTTCATAACAGGATTGATTTGTAGTTTGTGCATACTGGAACCCAAAATGATGTTGAAATATTAGTAAATTAAAGGCTTGTGGAATTTTGTGTAAAGGGAACTTAAGGTTGACAAATATTTTCATGTATTAGTGTTCTTCGCCTTTTTTCTGTATTGCCCCACTAAGGAGAAAAAATTAAGTTAAATGTAAATTAATTTAATATTATTTGTAATTAAATGAGAGAGAAAGTAAGAAAATTAAATACTAAGATATAAGATTTCGGTTGGTTTAGCTTTGGAGGACAAAAACCATGGTAACATGTAAGGTTTCCTTTATCCCTCCTCCTTCAACCAATTTTCAACTGCTTGGGGATGTTATTGCCCCTGTTCAGAATACATGCTGTATACTATATAAACACACTGTATATTAAGAGACTTGTGTTCTAGTCCAAGCTCCAGTGCTGAATGCAAACTCCTTTACTAAATATGGACCTCCTCGTCCTCCCCTCTTCCCTCTGCCCCCAAGATAGATGAGTGGTTTTCAGGCTTTTAAAAATTTCTTCTTTTCCCTGATTTTCTTCCTTTGCTTTCTACCATTCCTTCCCTTTCTCTCTTCCCTACTCCGTTTCTCTTGCCTCACTTCATCTCTCTTTTCTGCCATCTTTGTCTTCCTTGATTTTTGTTATTGACTATATAAACCTTTGTGCAAAGGAAATCTTACTGAGGATCACATCATATAAAATGAATAAAAGAAGAGCCTTGGTGGTGGTAGGTAGATGCACTGATACTCTTTTACTGTCCTGCCCAACAGGCAAAGGTAGTTTGAAAACCACTAGTCTAAGTGAATCGTATGTTACGATTCAGTAAATTGAAAGGCTGTTTGGAAAGCATTGGAGAGAAATGTGAATTAATTTTCTAGACCAGGGATCAGAAACTTTGTTCTGTAAAAGTCCAGATAGTAAATATTTTCAGCTTTGTGGGCATATAATCTCTGTTACCACTACTTAACTCTGTTGCTGTAGTTTGAAAGCAACCATAGACAATAAATGAATAGGCATGTCTGTGTTGCTGGAAACATTATTTACAAAAATAGGCAGTGGGACCACTTTGGCCTGAGGGCTATAGTTTGTCACCTCCTGGTCTAGACTGCCAAAGCCTGTTGTATAGACTAGTGCTCTCCAAAACGAGGTGCAAACCATTTCTGATTGCACCCACCTAAGTTAAATAGTTTTTTTTTTTTATCATACTTCCCCAACATATGTGTAGGGGAACTAGTTTATTCAAAAATTAAATTATTCAATTAAATTAACGAAGTAGTTAGAATTATAAAAATTATAGTAAGATGCTTCTTATTTTAGTGGATAAGAAAATTTACTTTGTCATATCTGAACATAATAAAATCTCCATAGGGAACTTTAATGATGATATTCCTTAACTATTCGGAAAGGGATGAGTGCTGACAGACCTGGTAAAAGAATGACAGAATATTAAGGAAATAAGTAATCTGGTGCTTCAGTGAAACAATTTCAGACCCTCTTGTTCTTGCGTTTTAATAAAGATTAGACAGGTCCTTAGATATTTGTTAATTGAGCAGTTATCCCAAGAGGCTAGTATTTTTTTAGAGTTTTGTTTAGATAAGGTAGTAAACCATTAAGAAGTACATAGAGCTTGAATCTGGATAACTTTAAATTCTTTTTTTTTTTTTTTTTTTCTTTTTGAGATGGAGTCTTGCTCTGTCACCCAGGCTGGAGTACAGTGGCACGATCTCGACTCACTGCAAACTCCGCCTCCTGGATTCACGCCATTCTCCTGCCTCAGCCTCCTGAGTAGCTGGGACCACAGGCACCCGCCACCACACCCGGCTAATTTGTTGTATTTTTAGTAGAGACAGGTTCCACCGTGGTAGCCAGGATGGTCTCGATCTCCTGACCTCGTGATCCGGCCGCCTCGGCCTCCCAAAGTGCTGGGAGTAGAGGCGTGAGCCACTGGGCCCGGCCTAACTTTAGATTCTTATATTCTGAAACTAATGGAGGGAAAACCCTCTTTTTAGATCCCATCTCATAACTTTTCCATTATAATACCTCAATTCGACTATCATTATTGATAAAATTCCTGAAAATATATTGAGGCTATAGTGATTTATCAAACTATCAGTAGATGAAAGCAGTTTAAGACTGAAAATACATCTACCAGGCTTTAAACTTATTTTTGTGCTCTCTGATACAATTTTATAAATTTCAGATTTCTAAGTAGATAGTGTATACACACATGTGTATGTGTATATATACACATACTCAATTATATTCACAAACTTGCATTTTTAGAGTACCTTTTCCTTGCCTTTTAATTGTGTGTTTTTGTTGTTGTCGTTGTTTCGTTTATTTTGGTTTTTTTTTTTAGTGCTGTCAAATTTTAAGGAGGTAAGTTTCTGGATGTAATTGAAAGCACTGTGTGGGAATTAATATGCCTAATCAAAATATTTTTGAAACTCTTTATTTGATACAATTTCACACTAACAAAGAAGTTGCAAAAAGAGCATAAAGAACTTGTGTATGTCCTTTATCCAGGCTCATCAATTGTTTACATTTTGCCCCATTTGCTTTATCAAATTCTCTCTTTGTCTCTTTCACTCTGACTACATACTTGTATGTTTGTCTGAACCAGTGAAGAGTAAGTTGCAGGCACCAGTCGCTTTATCCCTAATATTTCTAATAAGAATTTTTTACATAGCTATAGTACAATAATCAAAATTAAGACATTTAACATTCATACAATATGATTTTCTAAGCTGGAGTTCATAGTCCAACAGTCCACGGTACCAGTTAATGTCATATTCCTATTGATGCATAAGTCACAGCTCACCTTCACCTAGGATGCGATGTAGGATCATGTACTGCAGTTAGTTGTCATGTCTTTTTAGGTTTCCTTTAATGTAGAGCAGTATCTTAGTTTTTCTTTGTCTTTCATGACCTTGATATTTTTAAAGGTATAGCCTGGTTGTTTTATACTGTGTGCCTCAATTTGGGTTTGTCTAATGTTTCTTCATGATTGAAATCAGGTTGTGCATTTCTTTCTTTCTTTTTTTTTGCCAGGAATACCAAAAAAGTGGTATTATGTCCTTTTTAGTATATCATATCAGGAATCACAGGATGTTGGTTTGCCCCATTATTGGCAATGTTAACTTTGATCATTTCATGAAGGTCCCATCAAAATCTGATTTGGCAATGTAAGCAAAGAGAATTTTTATAGTGGTATTATTTTTAAGGCTCACATTTCTTCCTCAATAAATTATATACTTTATTTTCTCCATATATGTTTCTTTTTCCTCATTTGGGAAACAAAACAAAAGGGGCTTGTTTAATATGATGAAGCAACAGAGTGAAATAAGGTGAATAAATGAAATAAAACATATCATTCTGTGGCAGCAATTTAACGAAGTTTATTGTTCATAGTCTGTATGTATACATACTGTCTTATTAGAAGATGCTATATTTTAAAACTTATCTAAAGAGTTGTTATGATACAGAATTTTAATATTTTTGCTTTCTTAAGAGTTTTCATATTTTATTCCTTTTCTCTTGCTGTACTGCACCGTATTCATATGATTACTCTCATTGTTTTTATTACGGCTCTGCCATATCAAATCTGGAATACTTCATTATTTATATAACTCCTCTTAGATAAATTGTAAATTATGAAACATAAATACAAAAAGCATGACATTAGATAAATACGTGGATTCATGGTGAATTGTATTTTAAGATAAGAAGGACTTTCACAAGTCTTTTCTCCTGCCTTCTAAGAAAGTTTTCCTGAAGGATTAGAATGTATACTTTTAAAGTCCTTGACACAAGAAAATTCCAGTCTCTTTTAGAAGCCTCTTCTAGTGTTTAGGACACTCTAGAAATGCTTTCCTGTAATTAACTTAAATCTGTTGTCCTATTTCTTGGCCGTAGTAGAGATGAAGAATAACTAGTTGTTAGGTTTTTTTTTTTTTTTTCCCCAGACAGTCTCACTCTGTCGCCCCAGTCTGGAGTGCAGTGGTGCAATCTCAGCTCACTGCAGCCCCAACCTCAAGCGATCCTTCCACCTCAGCCTCCTAGGTAGCTGGGATTACAGGTGCATGCCACCACACCTGTCTAATTTTCGTGTTTTTAGTAGAGATGGGGTTTCGCCATGTTGCTGAGGCTGGTCTCAAACTCCTGCACTCAAGCGATCCTTCCACCTCTGCCTCCCATATCTCTGGGACTACAGGTGTGAGCTACCATGCCCGACCAAGTTATTTTATGTAGTTATTTCTACATAAAATGCTTCGAAATTACTAAGGCCCACATCCTGAATAAATGACTTTTATTTGAAGTTAACATTTTTAATTCTCTGGTCACATGTGTAACTCACTTGTGGCCATGATGCCTCTCTTTAGAAATCCAGGATTGGACAAGGTCTATGGTCTTTTTATTTTTGGGTCTCAACTTTTATGTTTTTAAAATTACAGTATGCTGCATTGCCTTTGATTAAAGCAAAAACCAGTAATATATTATTTCTTTTGAGTCAGAGTATTATTGAGACATGCTGACTATATTGAAGTTTTTTAGAAAATTGGGTTGGAGGGAAAGGGAAGATCTGTGGTTTTACATGTCTATTTAATTTTCACTTTGTCATTTCCCAGATCACTCAAGGGTCTATTACTTTACTGTACTTTTAATACAGAGTTACTACTAACTCTTCAAGCACAATATAAAATTCTGAATGAAAGAACAAAGAAAACTGAAAAATAGTAAAACGGCATGAAAAATAAAGACTGATTAAAATAAGAAAGTAGGAGTTGAGATTATTCTTTTACCCATAGGCTAAAATGTCATTCGTTGTTAGTTTTTTTCCGTTTCAGTGTTTTGAATTTCAGCACTGATGGTTTATCTCTATATTAATAGAAAGCTAATTGAAAACAGCTTTCTATATGTTTTTATTTACTGTACTTTGGCTTTATGTAATTTTACCAGCATATATTTTGCCAAATTCTTAACATAGTAGTCTAAAATCTACAGTGCATTTTTGTGATTTATATTTACTTTAAAAAGGTATATATATTTAAAACCCTAAATGCTTATAGAAATAAAATTATAACTGATCAAATCTTAACACTTAGTTTAAGTAAACTTAATACACTTTATCTTATCTAATAAAAAGTAGTCCCATATTTTTGACAATTCTTTTTTCTTATCAGTTCCTTTTTCACAGAAGTAAATATATGAGATATTACAAGAAAAGCATGTTACTTGACAGCATGTTCACAGATACTCATGAGAGCATCTGTGAACACGTTGCTTGAAATTAGATGTTTACGTTGAAATTGTTGACTGTACACTTTCTGTAAACAAATGTATAGAACCTTGGGTTTCTGTGTCCAAGGACAATACTCTAGAGACACATAGAAGTGAACTATGTCTCGTATTACAACACCTGCTCAATATCTTAAGTTAGTATTGAACTTTAAGAATGAAGTCGTGTTTTAGCCTATGTCTAGGGAGCACGGCATAATTTTAGATGATCTCACCCTCCTCAGAGAGAATGACAGTCACTGAATCTAACATGATAATGCTTGGCAAAATGATCCACTGATAACCAACTAATCACAGCACTTCAGGTGAGAAACTGGGCTCAATAACTCATGCTTCTTTACAAAAATTAGATTTAAACTTATGTGACACGCTGTTACTACCCATGAAGATATTTTAAATGTTTTGGTTGTCCTTGGAGTGGTGTTGCATGAAGCTTTGAGCTTTGTCCTCAATGTTAGAAAAAGAATATATTTCTAATCGACTAAAGGAAACAATGTTGATTGAGTAGAGTTACTGAATGAATAATAAAAAACAGAAATGGAATCCAGTAGAGAAAACTGTGACCCTCTCATTCTTTTTCTTTCAGCAAAGTGATCATGACCTTAAAAAGAGACACAAATTGACTGTTGCAAGTGAGAAGGGAAAGACGTAAATTCCTTTCCAACATTTTCCTATTACTACTTTGACTCTTATCATCTTCAGAGTAGAGTCAGATACTCCCACCAGCAGTGGTTTTATTGTTTATTTGTTTTGAAATCAGAGGGCCAAAGCTGTCTGTTTTCCTTAAATTATTGTAGCCTAGTTAAACTTAGTAGGAGGCTATCAGTTTGGTGTCTTTGTGGTTACTCTTAGATATTTTCTAGTGATTGCAGTTGGCTTGTTAATAACAGGTCTGACGTGATGATCAAGACTGGAGAAACTGATTGTTAGGAGAGTTAAGAGAAACATTAGGAATCTGAGTTAATGAAATAACTCTTGATTAACTAAATGTGATACAAGCACTTGTGTGGTATCAAAGTGAAAAGAAGTTTCCTGTTTTGTATTTAGAGTGTTTTAACTGGATCTTAAAGCATTTAAGGTTCCGCAAAGCATTAATTTTGGCATTCTTTTCATGATAAATGCTATGTGTTTTAGAAAAATCAATATTAAAATTTGCTTCAAAGAATTCATGAAGAGAAACATAATGAAATCTTGATATATACAAAAGACAATCCCTGATCATTTCTTTTTATGCAAATGAGTTTGATTTAGACATAATTCCCCAACATCACCATGAATTTCCATCTGTGTAACCCTGATGTTCTTAAGCAGTCTGCAGTTACCTCATGCTCTGGGCTATATTCACTCTCCATGTATGGAAACTGTGACTATCTTAACACTTTAGATGATGATATGAATAACAATTGTTTGTTGATCTTATTCTCTATCTGCCTGGATAACCTGCTGTCTGCAAAGGCTGAATAAGTGGCAGATAGCTTTTGTCATCCCTTATCCAAGCTATACACTTGTAAGGAAGAGCAGGGATAATCGCCTCAATCTAATTAGGGGTTAAAAGAGGCCATGACTGTGATGTGGCAGTGAGACACCTTACTGTAGCAATCCTGTTTGCATTAGAAAAATAAGGTTGTCATATTGATTATTCAAATTGGCTTGTATCAGCCAAGTCTCAATGGCTGGTATTGCAGCTGAAGCAGTTGAAGATCCCAGCTATTCACAAGAAGACCTATGCTATAGCATATATTATATTGTGGCTTGTTTGCTAATTTGGGGTTTTAGTAATGAAGACAGAGTTTAATCGGGAGATTTAAAGGTTAAACTGATAATCAGAAACTGAAGTTTAGCTTCCACCTGTGATAGCAATGATTATGTAAATTTTGTAGTAATATTTTAGGTCTCTAACTGAAGATATAATATAAAAAGCATTGTTTAGAACTTTAGTCATTTGATGATTCATGTTTTGATGGTTAGATGTTACAAAAAAGGTAATTGATATTAGTGATGGTTTAATGATATGATTGAAATGAATGAGACTTTATTGGAACTTATATAGGAAATTATTGGTATTGGTATAGTTTTTGTTGTTGTTCTTCCTCTTCCTTTTTTTTTTTTTTTAAAGGATATAACTTATAGGCAGGGGCTGACATTTGTTTCTTCTCTCTTTCTGTTTCCCTCCCCAGTCCTCTTCTCCCTGTTACTCTTTTCTTCACTTAAATATTTTGGTCTTTGTGTATATTCTTTGAACTGAAATAATCATGGTGACAAATAGAAACAAACTTGAAGATTTTTTATTATACAAATCTTTAATCACTCTTTCTTAAATGTCCTAGTTAGCCGTGAGTCCATTTAACTGTAAGTTCCTATGCATGGATGACCTATATTTTGATATGTATATTCAGTCTCTGTAGGCACTGAATACTTTTTTTATGAAACCTCTATTATAGAACCAATATAACCAATCACAGTTTCCATACATGCAGAGTGAATATAGCCCAGAGCATGAGGTAACTGCAGACTGCTTAAGCACATCAGAGTTACACAGATGGAAATTCATGGTGATGTTGGGGAATTATGTTTAAATCAAACATAATGTAATAGCCATCACCCAGTAGTAATGAGTGATTTTTCTTTTGAGTTTTGTTTTTTCTATTCTGAGTGTCAACCATGATGCATAGAGTTGTTTTTATTTAGTTTTTAAACTAATGAACTCATTAGTTTAAAAATGATTCTTTGTATTCTGTCCCAGTCTCAGGTTGAACATTCTTTGTCCTAGAGTCTGGAATCAGCCACTTATGCAAATAACCCTGATTACTTTTGGTCAGAAATGATATTTAGAGATCAGAATATGATGCCGGTAGTACAAGGGATGCCATTGCTTTAGTTCTGTGGACTATATAGTAGAAAAATATTATTTCACTGAATCTAAGGTGTGGTCAATTATAGTTATATGTGTTACTAGGAAAGAAAAAAAACAGTGCCAGTTAATTTTAAGACCCCAGCTAATGCAAGATGCATCTTTATTTCAGACATGTTAGGATACAAATAGAATAGAAAATGTGCATATACTATGGTATATGTCATACAAAATGGTGAGTTCATATATATTTTAAACTGAAATGTAACATTACAGAATTTTTACTTAAGATTAATTTTTTACATATGATTTTTCTTCTTCAGCGAATATCTGTATTTCTTTTAATAACAAACATTAACATAATTATATATTTGCTTTATTGCATGGTGTGTATAAAATGGTTTTTAAAATAATGTTTTTCAGTTTATAAAAAAGATGCAAAAAGTATAAATAGAACTTTAGCAAATAATCCAGCAATTAGCTAGAAAAATAAACCAGGCCAGGTGCGGTGGCTTACGCCTATCATCCCAGCACTTTGGGAGGCCGAGGTAGGTGGATCTTGAGGTCAGGAGTTTGAAACCAGCCTGGCCAACATGGTGAAACCCTGTCTCTACTAAAAATATAAAAATTAGCCAGGCATGGTGGGGTATGCCTGTAATACCAGCTACTCAGGAGGCTGAGGCATGAGAACTGCTTGAATTCAAGAGGCGGAGGTTGCAGTGATCTGAGATTGTGCCATTGCACTCCAGCCTGGGTGACAGGGCAAGACTCTTATCTCAAAAAAAAAAAAAAAAAAAAAAAGAAGAAGAAGAAGAAACATAAACCCAGAGTTATCTGTGATGTATTGGAAGAATACAAAGGTAATTCAATATTGTGAAATGTGTTAATATAATTAATTGTAGTAATAGGTCAAGAGAGTTTGTCTACCCTTCTCATTTGTTATTTTTGATTATATAATTTAGAGTTACAATCCAGATTAGTGCTATTATGTGATTTTTAAAATAAAGGTACATCTTTATTGAGGTGTAATTTACTTGTGGTGAAATACACAAATCTTATGTATAGAATTCAGTCAGTTTTAGCATTCATTCATGTAACCCACACCTTATCTCTTTTAAAAGTTTTCTTGTGCTTTTCTCTGCAGTCAGTCCTGGCCCCCAGCATCCAGAAGCAACCACTGCTCTGATTTCACTTACAATAGATTAGTTCTAGAACTTCATATAAATGGAATCATAGAGCATGTACGCTTTTGCATCTGGCTTTTTTTGCTCAACATAATGTTTGAGATTTATACATGTTGCATGCTGTTGCATTTATTGGTAGTTTATTCCTTTTATTGTTGAGTAATATTCCATTGAATGAATGAACCACAGTTTATTCTATTGAAGGTAGGAAAAGTCAAATAAAATATGTAGAGATGAATTTCTAAATTTAATGTTATATTTGGGAAACCAGAATTGCTATCCCTGCAGACTGGGTGGTCTTGCATATGTCCAAAGAACAAAGAGGAAGTTGGGGGTTTTATAAAAAGGAGAGATGTTATGCGTTGTTTCTACAGAAAGTTCATTGGCAGTAATAAAGTTATGGGGAGCTGCCAGTCTCTGATTGGTGAATGATGGTAGTGGATAAAACTAGTCTTAGAATTGCAGCAAGTTTCAGAAGCCATTAGATAAAACTGGTTTTAGGTTACGGGAGGTGGTTTCAACACTCAGGCTTACCAAGGATTATATTCTTGAAACAACATTACGCGCCAAGTGCTTTATGGCTCTGGCTTCTTGACTCTTTTTCAGTTTTGTATGACAAGAATGACCTAAATCTTATGATCAGCTTTGACAAAGGATATTTGAATTATTTTTACTTTGAGGCTATTATGACAAATGCTACCATGGACTGTCTTATACAAGTCTTTGCAGAAAGATGTGTTTTATATCTCCTGCATAAACACCTAACAGTCAGTTTTTGGTTAATGAGAATAAAGCAGCTTTGAACACTTATGTACATGTCTCTGGGAGGACATATGTTTTCATAATTTTTGAGTAAATAACTAGCAGTGGAATGGGTGGGTTTTATAGTAAAGGTATGTTTAATTGCTAAATGGTTTTCTACAGTTTTTGTAGTTTATATTCCCATAAGCAATACATGTTCCAGCAAAAAGTTTCAGTTGTTGCACATCTTCACCAATATTTGGTATTGTCAGTCCTTTGAATTCCAACTATTTTAATGGATTTGAAGTGATATTTAATTGCAATGTTTAGTTTGCACTTTTCTAATAACTAATGATGTTAAATAATTTTCAGTGTGCTTATTGCCATTTATATATTTTACCTTGTAAAATACTTGTTGAAGCCTTTTGTCCACTTAACAGAAATGGTTCACCTTATCAGCTTAAGGAGATTTGGGGTTGAGTAGATGCGGTTTTCTAAATATACAATCATGTCATCTGCAAACAGGGACAATTTGAGTTCCTCTTTTCCTAACTGAATACCCTTTATTTCTTTCTCTTACCTGATTGCCCTGGCCATAACTTCCAACACTATGTTGAATAGGAGTGGTGAGAGAGGGCATCGCTGTCTTGTGCCAGTTTTCAGAGGGAATGCTTCCACTTTTTGCCCATTCAGTATGATATTGGCTGTGGGTTTGTCATAAATAGCTCTTATTATTTTGAGATACGTTTCATCAGCCCAAAATCTCTTTAAGCTGATAAGCAACTTCAGCAAAGTCTCAAGACACAAAATCAATGTGCAAAAATCACAACATTCCTATACACCAATAACAGACAAACAGAGAGCCAAATCATGAGTCAACTCCCATTCGCAATTGCTGCAAAGAGAGTAAAATACTTAGGAATCCAACTTACAAGGGATGTGAAAGACCTCTTCAAGGAGAACTGTAAACCACTGCTCAATGAAATAAAACAGGACACAAAAAAATGGAAGAACATTCTGTGCTCATGGATAGGAAGAATCAATATTGTGAAAATGGTCATATTGCCCAAAGTAATTTATAGATTCAATGCCATCCGCATCAAGCTACCAATGAGTTTCTTCACAGAATTGGAAAAAACTACTTTAAAGTTCATGTGGAACTAAAAAAGAGCCCGCATTGCTAAGACTATCCTAAGAAAAAAGAACAAAGCTGGAGGCGTCATGCTCCCTGACTTCAAACTATACTACAAGGCTACAGTAACCAAAACAGCATGGTACTGGTACCAAAACAGAGATATAGACCAATGGAACAGAACAGAGGCCTCAGAAATAACACCACACATCTAAAACGATCTGATCTTTGACAAACCTGACAAAAACAAGAAATGGAGAAAGGATTCCCTATTTAATAAATGGTGCTGGGAAAACTGGCCAGCCATATGTAGAAAGCTGAAACTCTATCCCTTCCTTACACCTTATACAAAAATTAATTCAGGATGGATTAAAGACTTAAATGTTAGACGTAAAAACATAAAAACCCTAGAAAAAAACCTAGGCAATACCATTCAGGACACAGGCATGAGCAAGGACTTCATGACTAAAACACCAAAAGCAATGGCAACAAAAGCCAAAACTGACAAATGGGATCTAATTAAAGAGCTTCTGCATGGCAAAAGAAACTACCATCAAAGTGAACAGGCAACCTACAGAATGGGAGAAAATTTTTGCAATCTACCCATCTGACAAAGGGCTAATATCCAGAATCTACAAAGAACTCAAACAAATGTACAAGAAAAAAACAAACGACCCCATCAAAAAGTGGGCAAAGGATATGAACGTACACTTTGCAAAAGAAGACATTTATGCAGCCAAGAGACACATGAAAAAATGCTCATCATCACTGGTCATTAGAGAAATGCAAATCAAAGCCACAATGAGATATCATCTCACACCAGTTAGAATGACGATCATTAAAAAATCAGGAAACAACAGATGCTGGAGAGGATGTGGTGAAATAGGAATGCTTTTACACTGTTGGTGGGAGTGTAAATCAGTTCAACCATTGTGCAAGACAGTGTGGTGATTCCTCAAGGATCTAGAACTAGAAATACCATTTGACCCAGAGATCTCATTACTGAGTATTAACTGAAAGGATTATAAATCATGCTACTATAAAGACACATGCACACGTATGTTTATTGCAGCACTATTCACAATAGTAAAGACTTGGAACCAACCCAAATGTCCATCAATGATAGACTGGATTAAGGAAATGTGGCACATATACACCATGGAATACTATGCAACCATAAAAAAAGGATGAGTTCATGTCCTTTGCAGAGACATGAATGAAACTGGAAACCATCATTCTCAGCAAACTATCACAAGGACAGAAAACCAAACACCGCATGTTCTCACTCATAGTTGGGAAGTAAACAATGAGAACACCTGGGTACAGGGCGGGGAACATCACACACTGGGGCCTGCTGGGGGCTAGGGGGCTGGGGAAGGGACAGCATTAGGAGAAATACCTAATGTAAATGACGAGTTGATGGGTGCAGCAAACCAACATGATACATGTATACCTATGCATCAAACCTTCATGTTCTGCACACGTACCCTACAACTTAAAGTATAATTAAATAAATTAATTAATATATTAATATATAACAGCCAATGGAACACCCATATATATAAAGTAAGTGTTATCAGAGCTAAAGAGAGAAATAGATTCCAGTACAATAGCCGGAGATTTTAACACCCCAATTTCAGCATTAGACAGATGATGTAGAGAGAAAGTCCACAAAGAAACTTTGAACTTATGTGCACTATCCAGCAAATGGACCTAATTGATATTCACAGAAAATTTCATCTAATGGCTGCAGAACACTCTTCTCCTCAGCTCATGGAGTATCTCAAGGATACACTATGAAGCCACAAAACAAGCTGTAAAAATTTCAAAGACATTAGAATGATATCAAGTATCTTCACTGACCGCAGTAGAATAAAACTAAAAATCAAAAAGAAGAGGAATTTTGTAAACTATACAAACCATGGAAATTAGATGATACGCTTCTGAATGATGAGTGGCTCGATGAAGAAATTAAGAAGAAAAATTTAAAAATTTCATGAAACAAATAAAAATGGAAACACAACACATCAAAAATCTACGGGATACAGCAAAAGCAGTATAAAGAGGAAAGTTTATAGCAACAAGAATCCACATCAAAAAAAGCAGAAAAATTTTAACAAGCCAGTGATACATCATAAAGCAAAAGAAAAAGAAGAGCAAACCAAACCCCAAATTAGTAGAAGAAGTAAGATTAAAGCAGAAATAAATGAAGTTGAAACCAAAAAATGTCAAAAAAATCAATGAAAGAAAAAGTTCGTTTTCTGAAAAGAAAGTCAATTAACAAACCTTTAGCCAGTCTAAGAGGAAAAGAGAGAAGAACCAAATCAATAAAATCAGAGATGAAAAACAAGACACTACAACTGATACCACAGAAACTCAAAGGATCAATAAATAAAGGCTACTATGAGAAACTATATGCCAAGAAATTGGAAAACCTAGAAGAAATAGAAAAATTCCTAGACACATACAATCTACTAAGATTGAACCATGAAAAAATACAAAACGTGAACAGACCAGTATCAAGTAATGAGATCAAAATCATAATAAAAAGTCTCCCGGTAAAGGAAAGTCCAAGGCTCAATGGCTTCAATGCTGAATTTACCAAACATGTAAAGAACTTATTCCAGTCCTACTCAAATTTTTTTCAAAAACTAGGGAAAGAAGAAATACTTTCAAGCCCATTCTATGAGGCCAGTATTACCCTGATACCAAAACCAGACAAAGACACATCAAAAGAAGAAAACTACAGACCAATATCCCTGATGAACACTGATGCAAAAATCCTCAACAAAATACTAGCAAACGGAATTCAACATCACATTAAAAAGATCACTCATCATGACCAAGTGAGATTTATCCCAAAGATGCAAGAATGGTTCCACATATGCAAATCAATCAATAGGATACATTATATCAACAGAATCATTTCAATTAATGCTGAAAAAACATCTGATAAAATTTAACATCCCTTCATAATAAAAACCCTCAAAAATCTGGGTATAGAAGGAAAACATCTCAATGTAATAAAAGCCATATATGACAGACCCACAGCTAGCATTATACTGAATGGGGAAAAACTGAAAGCCTTTCCTCTAACATCTGGAACAAGACAAGGATGCACACATTCACCACTGTTACTCAACAGTGTTACAGAAGTCCTAGCTAGAAAAATCAAACAAGAAAAGAAAATAAAGGGCATCCAAATTGGAATGAGAAAAGTCAAATTATCCTTGTTTGCAGATGATATGATCTTGTATTTGGAATAACCTAAAGACTCCACCAAAAAACTATAATAACTGATGAACAAATTCAGTAAAGCTGCAAGATACAAAATCAACATACAAAACTCAGTAGCATTTCTACATGCCAAAATCTGAAAAAGAAATCGAGAAAGCAATCCAATTAACAATAGCCACAAATAAAATTAAATACTTAAGAATTAATTTAACCAAAAAACAAAGATCTCTACAACGAAAACTATAAAATATTGGTGAAATAAATTGAAGAGGACACAACAAAAGGAAACATATTTCATATTTATGGATTGGAAAAATCAATATTGTTAAAATGTCCACACTACCCAAAGTAATCTACAGATTTAATGCAATCTCTCTTAAAATACCAATGAAATTCTTCAAAGAAATAGAAAAAAAAAATCCTAAAATTTATATAAAACCACAAATGATCCAGAACACCCAAAGCTATCCTGAGCAAAAAGAAGAAAACTAGAGGAATCATATAACCTCACTTTAATAAAACTAGAGCTATAGTAACCAAAATAGCATGGTACTGGCATACAAACAGACACAGATCAATGGAACAGAGTAGACAGCCCAGAAACAAATCCACACACCAGTGAACTCATTTTCGACAAAGGTGTCATGAACATACACTGGAGAAAGGACAGTGCTGGGAAAACTGGATATCCATACACGGAAGAATGAAACCAGACCCCTATTTCTCATCATATACAGAAACCAATCAAAACTGGTGAAAGACTTAAATTTAAGACCTTAAACTATGAAACTACTACAAGAAAACATTGGAGAAACTCTCCAGAACATTGTTTTGGGCAAAGACTTCTTGACTAGTACCCCACAAGCACAGCCAACCAAAGCAAACATAGACAAATGGTATTACATCAAGTTAAAAAGCTTCTGCACAGCAAAGGAAACAATCAACAAAGTAAAGAGACATTCTCCATGTGACAAGGGATTGATAACCAGGATATATAAGAAACTCAATAACCTCAATATGAAAAAATTTAATAATCTGATTTAAAAAGTGGGCAAAAGACTTGAATAGACATTTCTCAAAGGAAGACACACAAGTGGCAAATAGGTATTTGAAAAGCTGTTCAACATCACTAATCATCAGAGAGGTGCAAATCCAAACTACAAAGAAATATCATCTCACCCCAGTTAAAATGACTTTTATCCAAAAGACAGACAATAACAAATGCTGGCGAAGATGTGAAGAAAAGGGTAGCCTTGTACACTGTTGGTGAAGTGTAAATTAGTACAACCACTACGGAGAACACTGTGGAGGTTCCTCATAAAACTAAAAATAGAACTACCATATAATCCAGCAATCCCACTGCTAGGTATATAACCAAAAGAAAGGAAATTAGTATATCAAGATTATCTGCACTTCCATGTTTATTGCAGCACTATTCACAATAGCCAAGATTTGGAAACAACCTAAGTGTCCATCAACACAGAAATGGATAAAGAAAATGTGCTAATATATACACGACAGAGTACTATTTAAGCATAAAAATGAATGAGATCCTGTAATTTACAATAACACAGCTGGAACTGGAGGTCATTACGTTAAGTGAAATAAGCCAGGCACAGAAAGACAAACTTCACATGTGAGAGACAAAAATTAAAACAATTGAGTTCATGGAGAGAGTACAATGATGCTTACCAGAGGCTGAGAACGGTAGTGGGGTGTGGTGGGGGAAGTTAGGGTGGTTAGTGGGTACAAAAAATATAGACAGAATGAAAAAGATATAGTATTTGACAGCACAAGAGGATCGCTACATTAATTAATAATTTATTACACATTCAGCCGGGCGCGGTGGCTCACGCCTGTAATCCCAGCACTTTGGGAGGCCGAGGCGGGCGGATCACAAGGTCAGGAGATCGAGACCACAGTGAAACCCCGTCTCTACTAAAAATACAAAAAATTAGCCGGGCGCGGTGGTGGGCGCCTGTAGTCCCAGCTACTCAGGAGGCTGAGGCAGGAGAATGGCGTGAACCCGGGAGGCGGAGCTTGCAGTGAGCCGAGATCGCGCCACTGCACTCCAGCCTGGGCCACAGCGCGAGACTCCGTCTCAAAAAAAAAAAAAAAAAAAAATTTATTACACATTCAAAAATATTCAAAATAACAAAAAGAGTATAATTGAATTGTTTGTAACAAAAAGGATAAATTGAGATGTGGATATCCAACTTACTCTGATGTGATTATTGTGCATTATATACTGTATCAAAATATCTCATGTACTCCATGAATATATGAACTTACTATGTGCCCCCCCAAAAAAACATAAATTTTTAATTTAAAAAAGTGAAGCACAAATGTACCATAGATCTACACATTCTACTATCAAAAGAAATGAAAGAATATGTCTATACAAAGACTTACATATGAATTTTCACAGAAGCTTGTTTTGTAACGTCAAAAATTGGTAACAACCCAAATATCCCTCAGTAGGTGAATGAAAAGTCAAATTGTTTCACAGAAACTATAGTATTTAATAGAATACCATTCCGCAACAAAGAGAAGTGATACTTGCAACAACATTAGTGTCAGAACACTTATGCAGAGTGAAAGAAGCCAGACAGAAAGTACATATCCTGTAAGTGATTTCATTAATAGAAAGCTCTAGAAATGTAAACTAGTCTGCAGTGACAATAAGTGGGTGCCTGAGGGAGGGAGAGTGGATGCAAGGTAGGGGTTGATTACAAAAGATCATGAGAAAATCTTTGGTGATGGAGGATAAGTTCACTATCTTAATTGTGGTGATGGTTTCACAGGTACATCAAAACATATAAAACTACATGTTTTTAAATATGTGCAGCTTATTGAATGTTAATTATACTTCAATAAAACAATTTTTTAAAATAGGAGAAATATTGACTAGACACACTACACAAAAGAAGATATACACGTGGCCAAAAAGCAAAGAATTGATACTCAATATTATTAGGTATCAGAAAAATGGAACTTATACTCACAGTAGGATACATCTACAAATCCATCAGAATGACTAAAATTAGAAAGAACAACAATACAACTGTTGGTAAGTATATGGAGCAACCTGACTCTTGCCAATGTACAGTGGTACCAGGCCTTTAGAAAACTATTTTGCAGTTTCTTAAAAAGTTAACCTAGGCTGGGCAGGCGGATCACTTGAGGCCAAGAGCTTGAGACCAGCCCTGGCAACATGGAGAAATCCTGTCTCTACTAAAAATACAAAAATCAGCCAGGCGTGGTGGCACATGCCTGCAATCCCACTACCTCCAGCCTACTCTGGAGGCTGAGGTAGGAGAACTGCTTGAACCCAGGAGGTGGAGGTTGCAGTGAGCTGAGATCACACCACTGCACTCCAGCCTGGGAGACAGAGTGAGGTTCCGTCTCAAAAAAAAAAAAAAAAAAGTTAACCTAAACCTACAAAACAAGCCAGCCATCCAATTTCCAGATAACAAAAACATGTCTACTTGAAGAACTATATATGAATGCTCATAACAGTTTTACCAGTAATAGTCAAAAACAGAAAACAACTCAGCTGTTTATTAACAGGTGAGTGAAAAAACAAAATGTGATACATTTATAGAAGAGAATATTACTTATCATTCAAAGGAACTAACTGCTGATATACGCAACATCGTGAATGAATCACAAAATCATAATGCTGAATGAAAAAAGCTAGACACGAATAAAAAATACACAAAAGTAATTTACAGTGACTCCTGTCAATGTGCAGTGGTACTAGGCCTTTAGAAAACTATTTTGCAGTTTCTTAAAAAATTAACCTAGGCTGGGCAGGCACATTAGTGGTTGCCTGAGGCTGAGGTATAGGGCAAGATGGACTACAGAGGGAGCAAGAGAAAATGCCCGTGAAGGAGAGTGTCCAGATGGCTGATTAGAAGCAACTGTACTCCTCAGCACTCTCGAAGAGGAATGAAAGTGGCTAGTGGATATAGCACCTTCAACTGAAATATCCAGGTAGTCACAATGGGTGGTAGGTGTGTGGTCTTATTTTTGCGTTATCTATTCTCTTCCATTGGTCTATGAGTCTGTTTGTGTAACAGTACCGATTAGGAAACAACCCATGAAAAACGAAGAAAAGCAGGGTGGGGTGATGGGAACATCTACCCACAGCCAAGGGAACTGGCATATTCAGGACGGCAATAGGTCAGTACCGCCCTAGGATGGAGGGTCTGGAGGAAGGGGCAGGCTGCCATCTTTGTTTTTTGCAGCCTTCACTGGTGATATCTCCAGATACAGGAAGAATCGAGGCAACTAGGGTCTGAAACAGACCGCCTGCAGACCACAGCAGCCCTACAGAAGAGAGGCTAGACTGTTAAAAGAAAAATAAACAAACAGAAAACACAACAACAAAGAAAAAACATAAAACCCCATCCAAAGGTCAGCAACCTCAAAAACTGAAGGTAGATAACCCCACAAAGATGAGGAAGAATCAGTGCAAAACACTGAAAACTCAAAAAGCCGGACTGCCCCTTTTTCTCCAAATGACCACAGCACTTCTCCAGCAAGGGCTCAGAACTGGGCTGAGGCTAAGATGCCTGAAATAATAGAAGTAGGCTTCAAAAGGTGGATAATAACAACCTTTGCTGAGCTAAAGGAGCATGTTGTAATGAATGCAAAGAAGCTAAGAATCAGAGTAAAACAATACAGGAGCTGACAGCCAGTTTAAAGAGGAACATAACTAACCTGCTAGAACTGAAAAACATAGTATAACCTCACAATTCAGTCACAGTATTAACGGCAGAATGGATCAAGTGGAGGAAAGAAATCTCAGAGCTAAAAGACTGGCTTTCTGAATAAAGACAGGCATACAAGAATAGAGAAAAAATAATGAAAAGGAATGAACAATCTTCCGAGAAATACAGGACTATGTAAAGAGACTGAATCTATAAATGTCTAGGTTACCTGAAAGTGAGGGAGAGAATGGAACAAAGTTGGAACACATACTTCAGGATATCATCCAGGAGACATTCCCCAACCTAGCAAGACAGGCCAACATTCAAATTCAGAAAATGCAGAGAACCCCACAGAACTTCTCCATGAGGAGATCATCCCTAAGACATAATTATCAGATTATCCAAGGTCAAAATGAAGAAAAAATGTTAAGGGCAGTCAGAGAGAAAGGCGAGTTCATCTACAAAGGGAAGCCCATGAGACTATTAGCAGAAACCCTATGAGCCAGAAAAGATTGGGAGGAAATATTCAACATCCTTAAAGAAATGAATTGCCAACCATAATTTCATATCCAACCAAACTTCGTAAGTGAAGAAGATAAAAAATCCTCTTCAGACAAGCAAATGCTGAGAGAATTCAATACCATCAGACCTGCCTTGTAAGGGCTCCTGAAGGAAGCACTAAATATGGAAAGGAAAAACTATTACCAGCAACAACAAACACACACTGAAGTAACCATAAAAACAAGTCTGCAAAATAACCAGCCAGCATCATGATGACAAGATTAAATCCACACATAACAATGCTATCCTTAAATGTAAATGGTGCAAATGTCCCAATGAAAAAACACACAATGGCAAGCTGGATAAAGAATCAAGACCCAATCGGTACATTGTCTTTTAGAGACTCATTACAGCCTCAAAATAAAGGGATGGAGGAAAATTTACCAAGCAAATGGAAAATAGCAAAAGGCAGGAGTTGCAATCCTAGTTTCTGACAAAACAAACTTTAAAACCAACAAAGATCATAAAAGACAAAGAAGAGCATTACATAATGCTCTTACATTTCAAAGACCTAGATTACATAATGGTAAAGGGTTCAATTCAACAAGAAGAGCTAACTATCCTACATATATATGCACCCAATGCAGGAGCACCTAGATTCATAAAGCAAGTGGTCAGAGACCTTCAAAGAGATCCAGACTCCCACAAAATAATAATAGGAGACTTTAACAACCCACTGACAATATCACAGATCACAGAGACAGAGACAGAAAATTAAGATATTCGGGACATTAACTTAGCTCTGGAACAAGTGGACCTGATAGGTATCCATAGAACTCTCCACACTGAAACAACAGAATATACGTTCTTCTCATCACCACACAGCATCTACTCTAAAATTAATCACATATTCGGAAGTAAAACACTCCTCAGCAAATGCAAAAGAACTGAAATCATAACAGTCTTTCGGACCACAGCACAAATTAGAATTCAAGATTAAGAAATTCACTAAAAACCACACAAGTACCTGGAACTTGATCAACCTGCTCCTAAATGACTCTTGAGTACATAACGAAATTAAGGCAGAAATCTAGAATGTCTTTGAAACTAATGAGACCAAAGACACAACATACCAGAATCTCTGGGTCACAACTAAAGCAATGTTAAGAGGGAAATTTATAGCACTTAATGCCCACATCAAAAAGCCAGAAACATCTCAAATTAATAACTAAAAGAACTAGAGGGCCAAGAGAAAACAAACCCCAAAACTAGCAGAACACAAGAAATAACCAAGATCAGAATGGAACTGAAGGAGATAGAGACA
The DNA here is from genome assembly GCF_008728515.1 of Papio anubis. NCBI lineage: Eukaryota > Metazoa > Chordata > Mammalia > Primates > Cercopithecidae > Papio > Papio anubis. The sequence goes on along the minus strand of NC_044977.1, from coordinate 133,569,856 downwards.
GGAAAAAAAAAAAAAAAACTTGAAAAATCAACAAATCCAGGAGCTGGTTTTTTGAAAAAATTAATAAAATAGATAAACTGCTAGCTAGACCAAAAAAGAAGAAAAAAGAGAAGACTCAAATAAACACAATCAGAAATGATAAGGTGCATATCGCCACTGACCCCATAGAAATACAAACAACCATCACAGAATACTATAAAGACCTTTATGCATACAAATGAGAAAATCTGGAAGAATGGATAAATTCCTAAACACATATTCCGTCCTAAGATGGAACCAGTAAGAGTTTGAATCTCTGAACAGACCAATAATGAGTTCTGAAACTGTGGCAGTAATAAAAAGCCTACCACTCCAAAAAAGCCCAGGATCAGATGGATTCACAGCTGAATTCTACCACAGGTAGAAAGAAGAGCTGGTACAATTCCTATGAAACTATTAGGAAAAATAGAAAAGAAGGAACTCCTCTCTAAATCATTCTATGAGGCCAGCATCATCCTGTTACTGAAACCTGGCAGAAATATAACAAAACAAAAAGAAAACTTCAGGCCCAATATCCTTGATGAACATTGATACAACAATGCTCAACAACATGCTGGAAAACTGAATCCAGCAGCACATCAAAAAGCTTATCCACCACGACCAAGTAGGCTTCATCCCCGGGATGCAAGGCTGGTTCAACATATGCAAATCAGTAAATGAAATTAATCACATATGCAGAACTAAAGACAAAAACCACATGATTATCTCAATAGATGCAGAGAAGGCCTCTAATAAAATTCAACATCCCTTCATGTTGAAAAGTTTCAGTAAACTAAGTATTGAAGAAACATACTTCAAAATAATAAAAGCCATATATGACAACTCATTGCTAATATCATACTGAATGGGCAAAAGCTAGAAGCATTTCCTTTGAAAACTGGCACAGGACAATGATGCCCTCTCTCACCACTCAACATAGTATTGAAAGTCCTGGCCAGGATTATCAGACAAGAGAAAGAAATAAAGGACATTCAAATAGATAGAGAGGAACTCAAGCTATCTTTGCTTGCAGATGATACAATCCTGTATATAAAAAAACCCACTTCAAATAGATGGAGAGGAACTCAAACTATCTTTGCTTGCAGATGACATAATCCTGTATATTAAAACAAAATGAAACAAAACAAAACAAAAAAACAGTAGCAGCCCAAAAGCTTCTTAAGCTGATAAGCAACTTCAGCAAAGTCTCAGGATACAAAATCAATGTGCAAAAATCACTAGCATTCCTATACGTTAATAACAGGCAAGTCAAGAGCCAAATCATGAATGAATTCCCATTCATAACTGTCACAAAGGGAACAAAATACCTAGGAATATAGCTAACAAGGGAAGTGAAGTGCCTCTTGAAAGAGAACTAAAAACCACTGCTCAAAGAAATCAGACACGACACAAATGGAAAAACATTCTACGCTCATGGATAGAACCAATATTGTTAAAATGATCATACTGCCCAAAGCAATTTATAGATTCAATGATATTGCCATCAAACTACCATTGACATTCATCACAGAATTAGAAAAAACTATTTTAAAATTCATATGGAACCAAAAAAAGCTGGAATAGCCAAGACAATCCTAAGCAAAAAGAACAAAGCTGGAGGCATCACACTACCTGCCTTCAAATTATACTACGAGGCTACAGTAAACAAAATAGCATGGTACTGTTACAAAAACAGACACACAGACCAATAGAAGAGAAGAGAGAACCCAGAAATAAGACCACACACCTACCACCATCTGATCTCTGACAAACCTGACAAAAACAAGCAATGGGGAAAGGATTCCCTATTTAATAAATGGTGCTGGGAGAACTGGCTAGCCATATGCAGAAAATTGAAATGGGACCCCTACCTTACACCATATACAAAAATCATCCCAAGGTGGATTAAACACTTAAATGTAAAACCTGAAACTATAAAAACTTTAGAAGAAAACCTAGGCAATACCATTCAGGACATAGGCATGGGAAAAGACTTCATGACAAAGACAACGAAAGCAACTGCAACAAAAGCAAAAATTGACATAGGGAATCCGATAAAACTAAAGAGCTTCTCCACAGCAAAAGAAATTATCATCAGAACAAACAGACAACTTACAGAATGGGAGAAAATTTTTGCAATCTATCCATCTGACAAGAGTCTAAAATCCAGCATCTACAAGGAACTTAAATTTACAAGACAAAAAGGAACAACTCCATTAAAAAGTGGGCAAAGAACGTGAATAGCCACTTCTCAAAAGAAGACATATACGTGACCAACAAACAACAAACATGAAAAAAAGCTCAACATCACAGATTGTTAGAGAAATGCAAACCAAAACCACAAAGAGATACCATCTCACACCAGTGACGATGGCTTATTAAAAGGTTAAAAAAACAAAAACAAAAAAAAAACCATACACAGAAGCTGGTGAGGTTGTGTAGAAAAAGGAACCCTTTTACAGTGTTGGTGGGAGTGTAAATTAGTGTAAATTAGTACAACCATTGTAGAAGACAGTGTGGCAATTCCTCAAAGACCTAGAACCAGAAATAACAATTGACATTAAAATCCAAAGGAATTTAAATCATTATTATAAAGATACATGCACGCCTGTGTTCATTACAGCATTATTCACAATAGCAAAGACATGAAACCAAACTGTCTAACAATGATAGACTGGATAAAGAAAATGTGGTTGATATACACTGTGGAATACTATGGAAGCCATTATTCTCAGCAAACTAACACAGGAACAAAAAAAACAAATATCATACATTCTCACTTGTAAGTGGGAGCTGAATGATGAGAATACATGGACACATGGTGGGAAACAACACACACTGGGGCCTGCTAGAGGGTGGGGGGTGGGAGGAGAAAGAGCATCAGGAAGAACAGCTAATGGATGCTGGGCTTAATACCTAGGTGATGAGATGATCTGTGCAGCTAATCACCATGGCACACATTTAACTATGTAATGAAACCGCACGTTCCACACACGTACCCCTAAACTAAAAAAAAAAAAAAAAAAAAAAAAAAGAATGAAAATGTCTGTGAATGATAGAAACATTCCTATCATGTAATGGTGATTTTAAGAGTATATACTTCCATAAAAATTCACTAAATTATGTATTTTAAGTAGGCGTATTTTATTACATATAAATTACACATCAGGAATGTTTTTATATGGGTAAAATTAGCATGATATGCTTAAATTCAAGGGGAAATTATTGAATCATGGTTTTAAGATATGGACTTACAAGATACTTTTTTAAAAGAGGGATTAAACTATGAGCCATCTTGAGTGATTTACCTAGAAGAGTCGACACCACTGTAGCCTTTTCATCGATCATAAACTACTAAATCCTTATTGCAAAGGATAGAGCATGTTTAACATTAGTTTACATAACTGCCTTGCTTATTTATCTGGGTTTTCACTTAACCCTGTTGATTTTTTATTAGTCCACTAGCATTTTAAGCTCTGCAGCATTTTAGAAAAAAAATAGTTTACACTTGCTATTTCTCAATAAGGCACTATGGGCACTTTTTTTAAAAAAAATTATTTTTATAATATATACATTTTTTGAGACAGTCTTGCTCTGTTGCCCAGGCTGGAGTGCAGTGGCATAATCTCAGCTCACTGAAGCTTCTGCCTCCTGGGTTCAAGCAATTCTCATCCCTCAGCCTCCTGGGTAGCTGAAACTACAGGTGCATGCGACCATGTCCAGTTTTGTTTTTTTTTTCTGTATTTTTAGTAGAGCTGGGGTTTTTGCCACACTGGCCAGGCTAGTCTCGAACTCCTGGTCTCAAGTGATCCGCCCACCTTGGCCTCCCAAAGTGCTGGGATTACAGGTGTGAGCCACCGTGCCCAGCCACTACTGGCGTTTTCAATGGCAGAATTTCTTTGTTGTAATAAATAGTGTGTTCTATACCATGGATAGTACCAAACCCTACATATTACTATGTTTTTTCCTATACATACATATACATACCTTATGATAAAGTTTAGTTTATAAATTAGGTAGCATAAGAGATTAACGACAATAACAAATAGAAAATAGAACCATTATAATATGCTGTAATAAAAGTTATATAAATGTGATCTTTCTCACTCTCAAAATATTTTATTTTACTGTATTGTATATTGTATTCACCCTTCTTGTGATCTGTCGATCTGATAACCAAGATTGCTGCTAACTAACAGGCTGGTAGCACATACAGCGTGAATACATTGATTTACAGAGAATGAAAGTGAGACAGTGAAGATCTTCATCACAATTCTCAGAACAGCATGCCATTTAAAACTTACAACTTGTTTTTTACTGAAACTTTTCACTTAATATTTTCAGACCACTGTTCACCATGGGTAACAGAAATCCTGAAAGCAAAACCACAGATAAGCAGAAGACTACCATACTAAATCTGGGGAAAGAGAGAACAGGAAAGAAAAATTACAGGTAAATCTCACTCAGGAAGAAAGATTGTTAAAAATCATTCAGTAAGTAAAAAAACCAAATCCAGCAATATATTCGAAATGATTATAAATCACAAATAAACCAGGTTTATCTCAATAATGTCAGGACAGAATAATAACAGAAAATCTATTAATATTATTTACCCCATTACTGGGTTAAAAAACTATCAAAAATTGATATAGAAAAAAATCTTTGATAAATATGAAATATGTAAATGATTTCTAAAAAATTCTTCCCCAACTAAGAATTGAAGAAAACTTTATTAAGTAGCAAAGGTTATCTACCAACAACCAAGAACAAAATTATATTCAGTGGTAAAATATTAGCAGAATTCCCAATCAAATCCCAAACATGACAAAGATACCAGCAATAAAAAATAATAACTATAATAGGCAGACAGGCAACAATTCAACAAAATACATTCAAGATATTTATAGAAAAAAGTTGGTTTTTTATAAAGATATTCCAAAACTCATAAACAAATGAAGACTATAGTACGCCTATGGATGGTAAAGACAAATATATTACAGAAATCAATTCCCACCAAACAAATCTACAGATACGATGTAATTCCAATCAAAGTACCAACAAGTTGGTTTTTTTGGAACTTGAAAAGCTAATTCAAGCTTTTCAGAAAAAAGCACAAGCACCAAACATTCAAATTTTAAAACTTCTATCTAAAAATTTCTATTATTCTTTCTTTTATTGTTAAGAAAATAAATAGGCAAGACACAAACTGGGAGAAAATATTCACAGCACATATCTGACCAAGGAATTAAACCCAGAATATAGAAGAATTTCCAGTACCTCCATAATTAAAAGGTGAACCATTTTTTTTAATATTTTAAGTTCTAGGGTACATGTGCACAATGCGCAGGTTTCTCACATAGGTATACATGTGCCAGGTTGGTTTGCTGCACCCATTAACTCATCATTTACATTGGGCATTTCTCCTAATGCTGTCCTTCCCCCAGCCCCCCACTCACGACAGGCACCAGTGTGTGATGTTCCCCTTCCTGTGTCCAAGCGGTCTCATTGTTCAATTCCAATCTAGGAGTAAGAACATGCCGTGTTTGGTTTTCTGTCCATTTGATAGTTTGCTCAGAATGATGGTTTCCAGCTGCATCCATGTCCCTGCAAAGGACATGAACTCATCTTTTTTTATGGCTGCACAGTATTTCATGGTATATATGTGCTATATTTTCTTAAACCAGCCTATCACTGATGGACATTTGGGTTGGTTCCAAGTCTTTGCTATTGTGAATAGCGCTGCAACAAACATACGTGTGCATGTGTCTTTATAGTAGCATGATTTATAATCCTTTGGGTATATATCCAGTAATGGGATCGCTGGGTCAAACGGCAATTCTAGTTCTAGATCCTTGAGGAATCTCCACACTGTCCTCCACAATGGTTGAACTGATTTACACTCCCACCAACAGTGTAAAAGCGTTCCTATTTCTCCACATCCTCTCCAGCACCTGTTGTTTCCTGATTTTTTAATGATCGTCATTCTAACTGGTGTGAGATGATATCTCATTGTGGTTTTGATTTGCATTCCTCTGATGACCACTGATGATGCGCATTTTTTGATGTGTCTCTGGTCTGCATAAATGTCTTCTTTTGAGAAGTGTGGGTTCATATCCTTTGCCCACTTTTTGCTGGGGTCGTTTGTTTTTTTCTTGTACATTTGTTTGAGTTCTTTGTAGATTCTGGATATTAGCCCTTTGTCAGATGGGTAGATTGCAAAAATCTTCTCCCATTCTGTAGGTTGCCTGTTCACTCTGATGGTAGTTTCTTTTGCCATGCAGAAGCTCTTTAATTAGATCCCATTTGTCAGTTTTGGCTTTTGTTGCCATTGCTTTTGGTGTTTTAGTCATGAAGTCCTTGCTCATGCCTGTGTCCTGAATGGTATTGCCTAGGTTTTTTTCTAGGGTTTTTATGTTTTTACGTCTAACACTTAAGTCTTTAATCCATCCTGAATTAATTTTTGTATAAGGTGTAAGGAAGGCATAGAGTTTCAGCTTTCTACATATGGCTGGCCAGTTTTCCCAGCACCATTTATTAAATAGGGAATCCTTTCCCCAATTCTTGTTTTTGTCAGGTTTGTCAAAGATCAGATCGTTTTAGATGTGTGGTGTTATTTCTGAGGCCTCTGTTCTGTTCCATTGGTCTGTATCTCTGTTTTGGTACCAGTACCATGCTGTTTTGGTTACTGTAGCCTTGTAGTATAGTTTGAAGTCAGGGAGCATGACGCCTCCAGCTTTGTTCTTTTTGCTTAGGGTAGTCGTAGCAATGCGGGCTCTCTTTTGGTTCCATATGAACTTTAAAGCAGTTTTTTCCAATTCTGTGAAGAAACTCATTGGTAGCTTGATGGGGATGGCATTGAATCTATAAATTACTTTGGGCAGTATGGCTATTTTCACGATATTGATTCTTCCTATCGATGAGCATGGTATGTTCTTCCATTTGTTTGTGTCCTCTTTTATTTCACTGAGCAGTGGTTTGTAGTTCTCCTTGAAGAGGTCCTTTACATCCCTTGTAAGTTGGATTCCTAAGTATTTTATTCTCTTTGAAGCAATTGTGAATGGAGGTTCATTCATGATTTGGCTCTCTGTTTGTCTGTTACTGGTGTATAAGAATGCTTGTGATTTTTGCACATTAATTTTGTATCCTGAGACTCTGCTGAAGTTTCCTATCAGCTTAAGGAGATTTTGGGCTGAGATGATGGGGTTTTCTAAATATACAATCATGTCATCTGCAAACAGGGACAGTTTGACTTCTTCTTTTCCTAACTGAATACCCTTTCTTTCTTTCTCTTGCCTGATTGCCCTAGCCAGAACTTCCAACACTATGTTGAATAAGAGTGGTGAGAGAGGGCATCCCTGTCTTGTGCAAGTTTTCAAAGGGAATTTTTCCAGTTTTTGGCCTTTCAGTATGATATTGGCTGTGGGTTTGTCATAAATAGCTCTCATTATTTTGAGATACGTTTTATCAATACTGAATTTATTGAGTGTTTTTAGCAGGAAGGGCTGTTGAATTTTGTCAAAGGCCTCTTCTGCATCTATTGAGATAACCATGTGGTTTTGATCTTTGTTCTGTTTATATGCCGGATTACATTTATTGATTTGCATATGTGAACCAGCCTTGCATCCCAGGGATGAAGCCCACTTGATCATGGTGGATAAGCTTTTTGATGTGCTGCTGGATCCGGTTTGCCAGTATTTTATTGAGGATTTTTGCATCGATGTTCATCAGGGATATTGGTCTAAAATTCACTTTTTTTGTTGTGTCTCTACCAGGCTTTGGTATCAGGATGATGTTGGCCTCATAAAATGAGTTAGGGAGGATTCCTTCTTTTTCTATTGATTGGAATAGTTTTAGAAGGAATAGTACCAGCTCCTCCTTGTACCTCTGGTAGAATTCAGCTGTGAATCCATCTGGTCCTGGACTTTTTTTGGTTGGTAGGCTATTAATTATTGCCTCAATTTCAGAGCCTGCTATTGGTCTATTCAGGGATTCAGCTTCTTCCTGGTTTAGTCTTGGGAGAGTGTAAGTGTCCAGGAAATTATCCATTTCTTCTAGATTTTCTAGTTTATTTGCGTCGAGGTGTTTATAGTATGCTCTGATGGTAGTTTGTATTTCTGTGGGGTCGGTGGTGATATCCCCTTTATCATTTTTTATTGCGTCTATTTGATTCTTCTCTCTTTTCTTCTTTATTAGTCTTGTTAGCGGTCTATCAATTTTGTTATTCTTTTCAAAAAACCAGCTCCTGGATTCATTGATTTTTTGGAGGGTTTTTTGTGTCTCTATCTCCTTCAGTTCTGCTCTGATCTTAGTTATTTCTTGCCTTCTGCTAGCTTTTGAATGTGTTTGCTCTTGCTTCTCTAGTTCTTTTAATTGTGATGTTAGAGTGTCAATTTTAGATCTTTCCAGCTTTCTCTTATGGGCATTTAGTGCTATAAATTTCCCTCTACACACTGCTTTAAATGTGTCCCAGAGATTCTGGTATGTTGTATCTTTGTTCTCATTAGTTTCAAATAACATCTTTATTTCTGCCTTCATTTTGTTATGTACCCAGTAGTCTAGTCATTCAGGAGCAGGTTGTTCAGTTTCCATGTAGTTGAGCGGTTTTGATTGAGTTTCTTAGTCCTGAGTTCTAGTTTGATTGCACTGTGGTCTGAGAGACAGTTTGCTATAATTTCTGTTCTTGTACATCTGCTGAGGAGTGCTTTACTTCCAATTATGTGGTCAATTTTGGAATAAGTGTGATGTGGTGCTGAGTAGAATGTATATTCTGTTGATTTGGGCTGGAGAGTTCTGTAGATGTCTATTAGGTCTGCTTGCTGCAGAGATAAGTTCAATTCCTGGATATCCTTGTTAACTTTCTGTCTCATTGATCTGTCTAATGTTGACAGTGGGGTGTTGAAGTCTCCCATTATTACGGTATGGGAGTCTAAGTCTCTTTGTAAGTCTCTAAGGACTTGCTTTATGAATCTGGGTGCTCTTGTATTGGGTGCATATATATTTAGGATAGTTAGCTCTTCCTGTTGAATTGATCCCTTGACCATTATGTAATGGCCTTCTTTGTCTCTTTTGATCTTTGATGGTTTAAAGTCTGTTTTATCAGAGACTAGAATTGCAACCCTTGCTTTTTTTTGTTCTCCATTTGCTTGGTAGATCTTCTTCCATCCCTTTATTTTGAGCCTATATATGTCTCTGCATGTGAGATGGGTCTCCTGAATATAGCAAACTGATGGGTCTTGACTCTTTATTCAGTTTGCCAGTCTGTGTCTTTTAATTGGAGCATTTAGTCCATTTACATTTAAGGTTAATATTGTTATGTGTGAACTTGATCCTGCCATTATGATATTAACTGGTTATTTTGCTTGTTAGTTGATGTAGTTTCTTCCTAGCCTCGATGGTCTTTACATTTTGGCATGTTTTTGCAATGACTGGTACCGGTTGTTCCTTTCCATGTTTAGTGCTTCCTTCAGGGTCTCTTGTAAGGCAGGCCTGGTGGTGACAAAATCTCTAAGCATTTGCTTATCTGTAAAGGATTTTATTTCTCCTTCACTTATGAAACTTAGTTTGGCTGGATATGAAATTCTGGGTTTAAAATCCTTTTCTTTAAGAATGTTGAATATTGGCCCCCACTCTCTTCTGGCTTGTAGAGTTTCTGCCGAGAGATCTGCTGTTGGTCTGATGGGCTTGCCTTTGTTCGTAACCCGACCTTTCTCTCTGGCTGCCCTTAAGATTTTTTCCTTCATTTCAACTGTGGTGAATCTGGCAATTATGCGTCTTGGAGTTGCTCTTCTCGAGGAGTATCTTTGTGGCGTTCTCTGTATTTCCTGAATTTGAATGTTGGCCTGCCCTACTAGGTTGGGGAAGTTCTCCTGGATGATATCCTGAAGAGTGTTTTCCAACTTGGTTCCATTTTCCCCCTCACTTTCAGGCACCCCAATCGGATGTAGATTTGGTCTTTTTACATAATCCCATACTTCTTGCAGGCTTTGTTCATTTCTTTTTCTTCTTTTTTCTTTAGATTTCTATTCTCGCTTCATTTCATTCATTTGATCCTCAATCGCTGATACTCTTTCTTCCAGTTGATCGAGTCGGTTACTGAAGCTTGTACATTTGTCACGTATTTCTCGTGTCATGGTTTTCATCTCTGTCAGTTCGTTTATGGCCTTCTCTGCATTAATTATTGTAGTTATCAATTCTTCCACTCTTTTTTCAAGATTTTTAGTTTCTTTGCGCTGGGTACGTAATTCCTCCTTTAGCTCTGAGAAGTTTGATGGACTGGAGGCTTCTTCTCTCATCTCGTCAAAGTCATTCTCCGTCAAGCTTTGATCCGTTGCTGGCGATGAGCTGCGTTCCTTTGCAGGGGGAGATGCACTCTTATTTTTTGAATTTCCAGCTTTTCTGCCCTGCTTTTTCCCCATCTTTGTGGTTTTATCTGCCTCTGGTCTTTGATGATGGTGATGTACTGATGGGGTTTTGGTGTAGGTGTCCTTCCTGTTTGATAGTTTTCCTTCTAACAGTCAGGACCCTCAGCTGTAGGTCTGTTGGAGATTGCTTGAGGTCCACTCCAAACCCTGTTTGCCTGGGTATCAGCAGCAGAGGCTGCAGAAGATAGAATATTGCTGAACGGCGAGTGTACCTGATTCTTGCTTTGGAAGCTTCCTCTCCGGGGTGTACTCCACCGTGTGAGGTGTGGGGTGTAGGTCTGCCCCTAGTGGGGGATGTCTCCCAGTTAGGCTACTCAGGGGTCAGGGACCCACTTGAGGAGACCGTCTGTCCATTCTCAGATCTCAACGTCTGTGTTGGGAGATCCACTGCTCTCTTCAAAGCTGTCAGACAGAGTCGTTTGTGTCTGCAGAGATTTCAGCTGCTTTGTTGTTGTTGTTGTTTAGCTGTGCCCTGTCCCCAGAGGTGGAGTCTACAGAGACAGGCAGGTTTCCTTGAGCTGCTGTGAGCTCCACCCAGTTCGAGCTTCGCAGCTGCTTTGTTTACCTACTTAAGCCTCTGCAATGGCGGGCGCCCCTCCCCCAGCCTCGCTGCTGCCTTGCTGGTAGATCGCAGACTGCTGTGCTAGCAATGAGGGAGGCTCAGTGGGCGTGGGACCCTCCCGGCTAGGTGTGGGATATAATCTGCTGGTGTGCCTGTTTGCTAAGATCCTTGGTAAAGCGCAGTATTGGGGTGGGAGTTTCCCGATTTTCCAGGTGTTGTGTGTCTCAGTTCCCCTGGCTAGGAAAAGGGATTCCCTTCCCCCTTGTGCTTCCCAGGTGAGGGATGCCTTGCCCTGCTTCAGCTCTGGCTGGTCGGGCTGCAGCAGCTGACCAGCACCCATTGTCCCACACTCCCTAGTGAGATGAACCCAGTACCTCAGTTGAAAATGCAGCAATCACTGGTCTTCTGTGTCGCTCGCGCTGGGAGTTGGAGACTGGAGCTGTTCCTATTCGGCCATCTTGCTCCGCCATCCCTTTTCATTAGAGTCTTTCCATCTTTCTTTTCTGAAGATTTAACTGTTGTTTATATCCATTGGTTCCCACTTTGGTTCAAGAGGTAACAGGTAATTTGGATGTTTGACATTGCTGAGTAGGTCTTTCTCAATCTGTGTACCCTGTGTCTAGTGTAATAAAATGTTATTTGTGCTTTTGTCCACTGTGACTCCATGGTAAAGTACATGACTCAGCATCCCCTTTCTTACAAATGTTAAGGGTGTGCAGTTCTGAGTCCCAGGTTTACTTTCCTCTACAGGTTTTTATTGCAAAAACCTCTACTCCTTCTTGCCCTTTTACCTTCCCTCCCTTTTCTATATTCACCCAGAGTTTCATCTTTTTAGACTGTTCATAACAGGATTGATTTGTAGTTTGTGCATACTGGAACCCAAAATGATGTTGAAATATTAGTAAATTAAAGGCTTGTGGAATTTTGTGTAAAGGGAACTTAAGGTTGACAAATATTTTCATGTATTAGTGTTCTTCGCCTTTTTTCTGTATTGCCCCACTAAGGAGAAAAAATTAAGTTAAATGTAAATTAATTTAATATTATTTGTAATTAAATGAGAGAGAAAGTAAGAAAATTAAATACTAAGATATAAGATTTCGGTTGGTTTAGCTTTGGAGGACAAAAACCATGGTAACATGTAAGGTTTCCTTTATCCCTCCTCCTTCAACCAATTTTCAACTGCTTGGGGATGTTATTGCCCCTGTTCAGAATACATGCTGTATACTATATAAACACACTGTATATTAAGAGACTTGTGTTCTAGTCCAAGCTCCAGTGCTGAATGCAAACTCCTTTACTAAATATGGACCTCCTCGTCCTCCCCTCTTCCCTCTGCCCCCAAGATAGATGAGTGGTTTTCAGGCTTTTAAAAATTTCTTCTTTTCCCTGATTTTCTTCCTTTGCTTTCTACCATTCCTTCCCTTTCTCTCTTCCCTACTCCGTTTCTCTTGCCTCACTTCATCTCTCTTTTCTGCCATCTTTGTCTTCCTTGATTTTTGTTATTGACTATATAAACCTTTGTGCAAAGGAAATCTTACTGAGGATCACATCATATAAAATGAATAAAAGAAGAGCCTTGGTGGTGGTAGGTAGATGCACTGATACTCTTTTACTGTCCTGCCCAACAGGCAAAGGTAGTTTGAAAACCACTAGTCTAAGTGAATCGTATGTTACGATTCAGTAAATTGAAAGGCTGTTTGGAAAGCATTGGAGAGAAATGTGAATTAATTTTCTAGACCAGGGATCAGAAACTTTGTTCTGTAAAAGTCCAGATAGTAAATATTTTCAGCTTTGTGGGCATATAATCTCTGTTACCACTACTTAACTCTGTTGCTGTAGTTTGAAAGCAACCATAGACAATAAATGAATAGGCATGTCTGTGTTGCTGGAAACATTATTTACAAAAATAGGCAGTGGGACCACTTTGGCCTGAGGGCTATAGTTTGTCACCTCCTGGTCTAGACTGCCAAAGCCTGTTGTATAGACTAGTGCTCTCCAAAACGAGGTGCAAACCATTTCTGATTGCACCCACCTAAGTTAAATAGTTTTTTTTTTTATCATACTTCCCCAACATATGTGTAGGGGAACTAGTTTATTCAAAAATTAAATTATTCAATTAAATTAACGAAGTAGTTAGAATTATAAAAATTATAGTAAGATGCTTCTTATTTTAGTGGATAAGAAAATTTACTTTGTCATATCTGAACATAATAAAATCTCCATAGGGAACTTTAATGATGATATTCCTTAACTATTCGGAAAGGGATGAGTGCTGACAGACCTGGTAAAAGAATGACAGAATATTAAGGAAATAAGTAATCTGGTGCTTCAGTGAAACAATTTCAGACCCTCTTGTTCTTGCGTTTTAATAAAGATTAGACAGGTCCTTAGATATTTGTTAATTGAGCAGTTATCCCAAGAGGCTAGTATTTTTTTAGAGTTTTGTTTAGATAAGGTAGTAAACCATTAAGAAGTACATAGAGCTTGAATCTGGATAACTTTAAATTCTTTTTTTTTTTTTTTTTCTTTTTGAGATGGAGTCTTGCTCTGTCACCCAGGCTGGAGTACAGTGGCGCGATCTCGACTCACTGCAAACTCCGCCTCCTGGATTCACGCCATTCTCCTGCCTTAGCCTCCTGAGTAGCTGGGACCACAGGCACCCGCCACCACACCCGGCTAATTTGTTGTATTTTTAGTAGAGACAGGTTCCACCGTGGTAGCCAGGATGGTCTCGATCTCCTGACCTCGTGATCCGGCCGCCTCGGCCTCCCAAAGTGCTGGGAGTAGAGGCGTGAGCCACTGGGCCCGGCCTAACTTTAGATTCTTATATTCTGAAACTAATGGAGGGAAAACCCTCTTTTTAGATCCCATCTCATAACTTTTCCATTATAATACCTCAATTCGACTATCATTATTGATAAAATTCCTGAAAATATATTGAGGCTATAGTGATTTATCAAACTATCAGTAGATGAAAGCAGTTTAAGACTGAAAATACATCTACCAGGCTTTAAACTTATTTTTGTGCTCTCTGATACAATTTTATAAATTTCAGATTTCTAAGTAGATAGTGTATACACACATGTGTATGTGTATATATACACATACTCAATTATATTCACAAACTTGCATTTTTAGAGTACCTTTTCCTTGCCTTTTAATTGTGTGTTTTTGTTGTTGTCGTTGTTTCGTTTATTTTGGTTTTTTTTTTTAGTGCTGTCAAATTTTAAGGAGGTAAGTTTCTGGATGTAATTGAAAGCACTGTGTGGGAATTAATATGCCTAATCAAAATATTTTTGAAACTCTTTATTTGATACAATTTCACACTAACAAAGAAGTTGCAAAAAGAGCATAAAGAACTTGTGTATGTCCTTTATCCAGGCTCATCAATTGTTTACATTTTGCCCCATTTGCTTTATCAAATTCTCTCTTTGTCTCTTTCACTCTGACTACATACTTGTATGTTTGTCTGAACCAGTGAAGAGTAAGTTGCAGGCACCAGTCGCTTTATCCCTAATATTTCTAATAAGAATTTTTTACATAGCTATAGTACAATAATCAAAATTAAGACATTTAACATTCATACAATATGATTTTCTAAGCTGGAGTTCATAGTCCAACAGTCCACGGTACCAGTTAATGTCATATTCCTATTGATGCATAAGTCACAGCTCACCTTCACCTAGGATGCGATGTAGGATCATGTACTGCAGTTAGTTGTCATGTCTTTTTAGGTTTCCTTTAATGTAGAGCAGTATCTTAGTTTTTCTTTGTCTTTCATGACCTTGATATTTTTAAAGGTATAGCCTGGTTGTTTTATACTGTGTGCCTCAATTTGGGTTTGTCTAATGTTTCTTCATGATTGAAATCAGGTTGTGCATTTCTTTCTTTCTTTTTTTTTGCCAGGAATACCAAAAAAGTGGTATTATGTCCTTTTTAGTATATCATATCAGGAATCACAGGATGTTGGTTTGCCCCATTATTGGCAATGTTAACTTTGATCATTTCATGAAGGTCCCATCAAAATCTGATTTGGCAATGTAAGCAAAGAGAATTTTTATAGTGGTATTATTTTTAAGGCTCACATTTCTTCCTCAATAAATTATATACTTTATTTTCTCCATATATGTTTCTTTTTCCTCATTTGGGAAACAAAACAAAAGGGGCTTGTTTAATATGATGAAGCAACAGAGTGAAATAAGGTGAATAAATGAAATAAAACATATCATTCTGTGGCAGCAATTTAACGAAGTTTATTGTTCATAGTCTGTATGTATACATACTGTCTTATTAGAAGATGCTATATTTTAAAACTTATCTAAAGAGTTGTTATGATACAGAATTTTAATATTTTTGCTTTCTTAAGAGTTTTCATATTTTATTCCTTTTCTCTTGCTGTACTGCACCGTATTCATATGATTACTCTCATTGTTTTTATTACGGCTCTGCCATATCAAATCTGGAATACTTCATTATTTATATAACTCCTCTTAGATAAATTGTAAATTATGAAACATAAATACAAAAAGCATGACATTAGATAAATACGTGGATTCATGGTGAATTGTATTTTAAGATAAGAAGGACTTTCACAAGTCTTTTCTCCTGCCTTCTAAGAAAGTTTTCCTGAAGGATTAGAATGTATACTTTTAAAGTCCTTGACACAAGAAAATTCCAGTCTCTTTTAGAAGCCTCTTCTAGTGTTTAGGACACTCTAGAAATGCTTTCCTGTAATTAACTTAAATCTGTTGTCCTATTTCTTGGCCGTAGTAGAGATGAAGAATAACTAGTTGTTAGGTTTTTTTTTTTTTTTTTCCCCAGACAGTCTCACTCTGTCGCCCCAGTCTGGAGTGCAGTGGTGCAATCTCAGCTCACTGCAGCCCCAACCTCAAGCGATCCTTCCACCTCAGCCTCCTAGGTAGCTGGGATTACAGGTGCATGCCACCACACCTGTCTAATTTTCGTGTTTTTAGTAGAGATGGGGTTTCGCCATGTTGCTGAGGCTGGTCTCAAACTCCTGCACTCAAGCGATCCTTCCACCTCTGCCTCCCATATCTCTGGGACTACAGGTGTGAGCTACCATGCCCGACCAAGTTATTTTATGTAGTTATTTCTACATAAAATGCTTCGAAATTACTAAGGCCCACATCCTGAATAAATGACTTTTATTTGAAGTTAACATTTTTAATTCTCTGGTCACATGTGTAACTCACTTGTGGCCATGATGCCTCTCTTTAGAAATCCAGGATTGGACAAGGTCTATGGTCCTTTTATTTTTGGGTCTCAACTTTTATGTTTTTAAAATTACAGTATGCTGCATTGCCTTTGATTAAAGCAAAAACCAGTAATATATTATTTCTTTTGAGTCAGAGTATTATTGAGACATGCTGACTATATTGAAGTTTTTTAGAAAATTGGGTTGGAGGGAAAGGGAAGATCTGTGGTTTTACATGTCTATTTAATTTTCACTTTGTCATTTCCCAAATCACTCAAGGGTCTATTACTTTACTGTACTTTTAATACAGAGTTACTACTAACTCTTCAAGCACAATATAAAATTCTGAATGAAAGAACAAAGAAAACTGAAAAATAGTAAAACGGCATGAAAAATAAAGACTGATTAAAATAAGAAAGTAGGAGTTGAGATTATTCTTTTACCCATAGGCTAAAATGTCATTCGTTGTTAGTTTTTTTCCGTTTCAGTGTTTTGAATTTCAGCACTGATGGTTTATCTCTATATTAATAGAAAGCTAATTGAAAACAGCTTTCTATATGTTTTTATTTACTGTACTTTGGCTTTATGTAATTTTACCAGCATATATTTTGCCAAATTCTTAACATAGTAGTCTAAAATCTACAGTGCATTTTTGTGATTTATATTTACTTTAAAAAGGTATATATATTTAAAACCCTAAATGCTTATAGAAATAAAATTATAACTGATCAAATCTTAACACTTAGTTTAAGTAAACTTAATACACTTTATCTTATCTAATAAAAAGTAGTCCCATATTTTTGACAATTCTTTTTTCTTATCAGTTCCTTTTTCACAGAAGTAAATATATGAGATATTACAAGAAAAGCATGTTACTTGACAGCATGTTCACAGATACTCATGAGAGCATCTGTGAACACGTTGCTTGAAATTAGATGTTTACGTTGAAATTGTTGACTGTACACTTTCTGTAAACAAATGTATAGAACCTTGGGTTTCTGTGTCCAAGGACAATACTCTAGAGACACATAGAAGTGAACTATGTCTCGTATTACAACACCTGCTCAATATCTTAAGTTAGTATTGAACTTTAAGAATGAAGTCGTGTTTTAGCCTATGTCTAGGGAGCACGGCATAATTTTAGATGATCTCACCCTCCTCAGAGAGAATGACAGTCACTGAATCTAACATGATAATGCTTGGCAAAATGATCCACTGATAACCAACTAATCACAGCACTTCAGGTGAGAAACTGGGCTCAATAACTCATGCTTCTTTACAAAAATTGGATTTAAACTTATGTGACACGCTGTTACTACCCATGAAGATATTTTAAATGTTTTGGTTGTCCTTGGAGTGGTGTTGCATGAAGCTTTGAGCTTTGTCCTCAATGTTAGAAAAAGAATATATTTCTAATCGACTAAAGGAAACAATGTTGATTGAGTAGAGTTACTGAATGAATAATAAAAAACAGAAATGGAATCCAGTAGAGAAAACTGTGACCCTCTCATTCTTTTTCTTTCAGCAAAGTGATCATGACCTTAAAAAGAGACACAAATTGACTGTTGCAAGTGAGAAGGGAAAGACGTAAATTCCTTTCCAACATTTTCCTATTACTACTTTGACTCTTATCATCTTCAGAGTAGAGTCAGATACTCCCACCAGCAGTGGTTTTATTGTTTATTTGTTTTGAAATCAGAGGGCCAAAGCTGTCTGTTTTCCTTAAATTATTGTAGCCTAGTTAAACTTAGTAGGAGGCTATCAGTTTGGTGTCTTTGTGGTTACTCTTAGATATTTTCTAGTGATTGCAGTTGGCTTGTTAATAACAGGTCTGACGTGATGATCAAGACTGGAGAAACTGATTGTTAGGAGAGTTAAGAGAAACATTAGGAATCTGAGTTAATGAAATAACTCTTGATTAACTAAATGTGATACAAGCACTTGTGTGGTATCAAAGTGAAAAGAAGTTTCCTGTTTTGTATTTAGAGTGTTTTAATTGGATCTTAAAGCATTTAAGGTTCCGCAAAGCATTAATTTTGGCATTCTTTTCATGATAAATGCTATGTGTTTTAGAAAAATCAATATTAAAATTTGCTTCAAAGAATTCATGAAGAGAAACATAATGAAATCTTGATATATACAAAAGACAATCCCTGATCATTTCTTTTTATGCAAATGAGTTTGATTTAGACATAATTCCCCAACATCACCATGAATTTCCATCTGTGTAACCCTGATGTTCTTAAGCAGTCTGCAGTTACCTCATGCTCTGGGCTATATTCACTCTCCATGTATGGAAACTGTGACTATCTTAACACTTTAGATGATGATATGAATAACAATTGTTTGTTGATCTTATTCTCTATCTGCCTGGATAACCTGCTGTCTGCAAAGGCTGAATAAGTGGCAGATAGCTTTTGTCATCCCTTATCCAAGCTATACACTTGTAAGGAAGAGCAGGGATAATCGCCTCAATCTAATTAGGGGTTAAAAGAGGCCATGACTGTGATGTGGCAGTGAGACACCTTACTGTAGCAATCCTGTTTGCATTAGAAAAATAAGGTTGTCATATTGATTATTCAAATTGGCTTGTATCAGCCAAGTCTCAATGGCTGGTATTGCAGCTGAAGCAGTTGAAGATCCCAGCTATTCACAAGAAGACCTATGCTATAGCATATATTATATTGTGGCTTGTTTGCTAATTTGGGGTTTTAGTAATGAAGACAGAGTTTAATCGGGAGATTTAAAGGTTAAACTGATAATCAGAAACTGAAGTTTAGCTTCCACCTGTGATAGCAATGATTATGTAAATTTTGTAGTAATATTTTAGGTCTCTAACTGAAGATATAATATAAAAAGCATTGTTTAGAACTTTAGTCATTTGATGATTCATGTTTTGATGGTTAGATGTTACAAAAAAGGTAATTGATATTAGTGATGGTTTAATGATATGATTGAAATGAATGAGACTTTATTGGAACTTATATAGGAAATTATTGGTATTGGTATAGTTTTTGTTGTTGTTCTTCCTCTTCCTTTTTTTTTTTTTTTAAAGGATATAACTTATAGGCAGGGGCTGACATTTGTTTCTTCTCTCTTTCTGTTTCCCTCCCCAGTCCTCTTCTCCCTGTTACTCTTTTCTTCACTTAAATATTTTGGTCTTTGTGTATATTCTTTGAACTGAAATAATCATGGTGACAAATAGAAACAAACTTGAAGATTTTTTATTATACAAATCTTTAATCACTCTTTCTTAAATGTCCTAGTTAGCCGTGAGTCCATTTAACTGTAAGTTCCTATGCATGGATGACCTATATTTTGATATGTATATTCAGTCTCTGTAGGCACTGAATACTTTTTTTATGAAACCTCTATTATAGAACCAATATAACCAATCACAGTTTCCATACATGCAGAGTGAATATAGCCCAGAGCATGAGGTAACTGCAGACTGCTTAAGCACATCAGAGTTACACAGATGGAAATTCATGGTGATGTTGGGGAATTATGTTTAAATCAAACATAATGTAATAGCCATCACCCAGTAGTAATGAGTGATTTTTCTTTTGAGTTTTGTTTTTTCTATTCTGAGTGTCAACCATGATGCATAGAGTTGTTTTTATTTAGTTTTTAAACTAATGAACTCATTAGTTTAAAAATGATTCTTTGTATTCTGTCCCAGTCTCAGGTTGAACATTCTTTGTCCTAGAGTCTGGAATCAGCCACTTATGCAAATAACCCTGATTACTTTTGGTCAGAAATGATATTTAGAGATCAGAATATGATGCCGGTAGTACAAGGGATGCCATTGCTTTAGTTCTGTGGACTATATAGTAGAAAAATATTATTTCACTGAATCTAAGGTGTGGTCAATTATAGTTATATGTGTTACTAGGAAAGAAAAAAAACAGTGCCAGTTAATTTTAAGACCCCAGCTAATGCAAGATGCATCTTTATTTCAGACATGTTAGGATACAAATAGAATAGAAAATGTGCATATACTATGGTATATGTCATACAAAATGGTGAGTTCATATATATTTTAAACTGAAATGTAACATTACAGAATTTTTACTTAAGATTAATTTTTTACATATGATTTTTCTTCTTCAGCGAATATCTGTATTTCTTTTAATAACAAACATTAACATAATTATATATTTGCTTTATTGCATGGTGTGTATAAAATGGTTTTTAAAATAATGTTTTTCAGTTTATAAAAAAGATGCAAAAAGTATAAATAGAACTTTAGCAAATAATCCAGCAATTAGCTAGAAAAATAAACCAGGCCAGGTGCGGTGGCTTACGCCTATCATCCCAGCACTTTGGGAGGCCGAGGTAGGTGGATCTTGAGGTCAGGAGTTTGAAACCAGCCTGGCCAACATGGTGAAACCCTGTCTCTACTAAAAATATAAAAATTAGCCAGGCATGGTGGGGTATGCCTGTAATACCAGCTACTCAGGAGGCTGAGGCATGAGAACTGCTTGAATTCAAGTGGTGGAGGTTGCAGTGATCTGAGATTGTGCCATTGCACTCCAGCCTGGGTGACAGGGCAAGACTCTTATCTAAAAAAAAAAAAAAAAAAAAAAAAGAAGAAGAAGAAGAAACATAAACCCAGAGTTATCTGTGATGTATTGGAAGAATACAAAGGTAATTCAATATTGTGAAATGTGTTAATATAATTAATTGTAGTAATAGGTCAAGAGAGTTTGTCTACCCTTCTCATTTGTTATTTTTGATTATATAATTTAGAGTTACAATCCAGATTAGTGCTATTATGTGATTTTTAAAATAAAGGTACATCTTTATTGAGGTGTAATTTACTTGTGGTGAAATACACAAATCTTATGTATAGAATTCAGTCAGTTTTAGCATTCATTCATGTAACCCACACCTTATCTCTTTTAAAAGTTTTCTTGTGCTTTTCTCTGCAGTCAGTCCTGGCCCCCAGCATCCAGAAGCAACCACTGCTCTGATTTCACTTACAATAGATTAGTTCTAGAACTTCATATAAATGGAATCATAGAGCATGTACGCTTTTGCATCTGGCTTTTTTTGCTCAACATAATGTTTGAGATTTATACATGTTGCATGCTGTTGCATTTATTGGTAGTTTATTCCTTTTATTGTTGAGTAATATTCCATTGAATGAATGAACCACAGTTTATTCTATTGAAGGTAGGAAAAGTCAAATAAAATATGTAGAGATGAATTTCTAAATTTAATGTTATATTTGGGAAACCAGAATTGCTATCCCTGCAGACTGGGTGGTCTTGCATATGTCCAAAGAACAAAGAGGAAGTTGGGGGTTTTATAAAAAGGAGAGATGTTATGCGTTGTTTCTACAGAAAGTTCATTGGCAGTAATAAAGTTATGGGGAGCTGCCAGTCTCTGATTGGTGAATGATGGTAGTGGATAAAACTAGTCTTAGAATTGCAGCAAGTTTCAGAAGCCATTAGATAAAACTGGTTTTAGGTTACGGGAGGTGGTTTCAACACTCAGGCTTACCAAGGATTATATTCTTGAAACAACATTACGCGCCAAGTGCTTTATGGCTCTGGCTTCTTGACTCTTTTTCAGTTTTGTATGACAAGAATGACCTAAATCTTATGATCAGCTTTGACAAAGGATATTTGAATTATTTTTACTTTGAGGCTATTATGACAAATGCTACCATGGACTGTCTTATACAAGTCTTTGCAGAAAGATGTGTTTTATATCTCCTGCATAAACACCTAACAGTCAGTTTTTGGTTAATGAGAATAAAGCAGCTTTGAACACTTATGTACATGTCTCTGGGAGGACATATGTTTTCATAATTTTTGAGTAAATAACTAGCAGTGGAATGGGTGGGTTTTATAGTAAAGGTATGTTTAATTGCTAAATGGTTTTCTACAGTTTTTGTAGTTTATATTCCCATAAGCAATACATGTTCCAGCAAAAAGTTTCAGTTGTTGCACATCTTCACCAATATTTGGTATTGTCAGTCCTTTGAATTCCAACTATTTTAATGGATTTGAAGTGATATTTAATTGCAATGTTTAGTTTGCACTTTTCTAATAACTAATGATGTTAAATAATTTTCAGTGTGCTTATTGCCATTTATATATTTTACCTTGTAAAATACTTGTTGAAGCCTTTTGTCCACTTAACAGAAATGGTTCACCTTATCAGCTTAAGGAGATTTGGGGTTGAGTAGATGCGGTTTTCTAAATATACAATCATGTCATCTGCAAACAGGGACAATTTGAGTTCCTCTTTTCCTAACTGAATACCCTTTATTTCTTTCTCTTACCTGATTGCCCTGGCCATAACTTCCAACACTATGTTGAATAGGAGTGGTGAGAGAGGGCATCGCTGTCTTGTGCCAGTTTTCAGAGGGAATGCTTCCACTTTTTGCCCATTCAGTATGATATTGGCTGTGGGTTTGTCATAAATAGCTCTTATTATTTTGAGATACGTTTCATCAGCCCAAAATCTCTTTAAGCTGATAAGCAACTTCAGCAAAGTCTCAAGACACAAAATCAATGTGCAAAAATCACAACATTCCTATACACCAATAACAGACAAACAGAGAGCCAAATCATGAGTCAACTCCCATTCGCAATTGCTGCAAAGAGAGTAAAATACTTAGGAATCCAACTTACAAGGGATGTGAAAGACCTCTTCAAGGAGAACTGTAAACCACTGCTCAATGAAATAAAACAGGACACAAAAAAATGGAAGAACATTCTGTGCTCATGGATAGGAAGAATCAATATTGTGAAAATGGTCATATTGCCCAAAGTAATTTATAGATTCAATGCCATCCGCATCAAGCTACCAATGAGTTTCTTCACAGAATTGGAAAAAACTACTTTAAAGTTCATGTGGAACTAAAAAAGAGCCCGCATTGCTAAGACTATCCTAAGAAAAAAGAACAAAGCTGGAGGCGTCATGCTCCCTGACTTCAAACTATACTACAAGGCTACAGTAACCAAAACAGCATGGTACTGGTACCAAAACAGAGATACAGACCAATGGAACAGAACAGAGGCCTCAGAAATAACACCACACATCTAAAACGATCTGATCTTTGACAAACCTGACAAAAACAAGAAATGGAGAAAGGATTCCCTATTTAATAAATGGTGCTGGGAAAACTGGCCAGCCATATGTAGAAAGCTGAAACTCTATGCCTTCCTTACACCTTATACAAAAATTAATTCAGGATGGATTAAAGACTTAAGTGTTAGACGTAAAAACATAAAAACCCTAGAAAAAAACCTAGGCAATACCATTCAGGACACAGGCATGAGCAAGGACTTCATGACTAAAACACCAAAAGCAATGGCAACAAAAGCCAAAACTGACAAATGGGATCTAATTAAAGAGCTTCTGCATGGCAAAAGAAACTACCATCAAAGTGAACAGGCAACCTACAGAATGGGAGAAAATTTTTGCAATCTACCCATCTGACAAAGGGCTAATATCCAGAATCTACAAAGAACTCAAACAAATGTACAAGAAAAAAACAAACGACCCCAGCAAAAAGTGGGCAAAGGATATGAACCCACACTTCTCAAAAGAAGACATTTATGCAGACCAGAGACACATCAAAAAATGCGCATCATCAGTGGTCATCAGAGGAATGCAAATCAAAACCACAATGAGATATCATCTCACACCAGTTAGAATGACGATCATTAAAAAATCAGGAAACAACAGGTGCTGGAGAGGATGTGGAGAAATAGGAACGCTTTTACACTGTTGGTGGGAGTGTAAATCAGTTCAACCATTGTGGAGGACAGTGTGGAGATTCCTCAAGGATCTAGAACTAGAATTGCCGTTTGACCCAGCGATCCCATTACTGGATATATACCCAAAGGATTATAAATCATGCTACTATAAAGACACATGCACACGTATGTTTGTTGCAGCGCTATTCACAATAGCAAAGACTTGGAACCAACCCAAATGTCCATCAGTGATAGGCTGGTTTAAGAAAATATAGCACATATATACCATGAAATACTGTGCAGCCATAAAAAAAGATGAGTTCATGTCCTTTGCAGGGACATGGATGCAGCTGGAAACCATCATTCTGAGCAAACTATCAAATGGACAGAAAACCAAACACGGCATGTTCTTACTCCTAGATTGGAATTGAACAATGAGACCGCTTGGACACAGGAAGGGGAACATCACACACTGGTGCCTGTCGTGAGTGGGGGGCTGGGGGAAGGACAGCATTAGGAGAAATGCCCAATGTAAATGATGAGTTAATGGGTGCAGCAAACCAACCTGGCACATGTATACCTATGTGAGAAACCTGCGCATTGTGCACATGTACCCTAGAACTTAAAATATTAAAAAAAATGGTTCACCTTTTAATTATGGAGGTACTGGAAATTCTTCTATATTCTGGGTTTAATTCCTTGGTCAGATATGTGCTGTGAATATTTTCTCCCAGTTTGTGTCTTGCCTATTTATTTTCTTAACAATAAAAGAAAGAATAATAGAAATTTTTAGATAGAAGTTTTAAAATTTGAATGTTTGGTGCTTGTGCTTTTTTCTGAAAAGCTTGAATTAGCTTTTCAAGTTCCAAAAAAACCAACTTGTTGGTACTTTGATTGGAATTACATCGTATCTGTAGATTTGTTTGGTGGGAATTGATTTCTGTAATATATTTGTCTTTACCATCCATAGGCGTACTATAGTCTTCATTTGTTTATGAGTTTTGGAATATCTTTATAAAAAACCAACTTTTTTCTATAAATATCTTGAATGTATTTTGTTGAATTGTTGCCTGTCTGCCTATTATAGTTATTATTTTTTATTGCTGGTATCTTTGTCATGTTTGGGATTTGATTGGGAATTCTGCTAATATTTTACCACTGAATATAATTTTGTTCTTGGTTGTTGGTAGATAACCTTTGCTACTTAATAAAGTTTTCTTCAATTCTTAGTTGGGGAAGAATTTTTTAGAAATCATTTACATATTTCATATTTATCAAAGATTTTTTTCTATATCAATTTTTGATAGTTTTTTAACCCAGTAATGGGGTAAATAATATTAATAGATTTTCTGTTATTATTCTGTCCTGACATTATTGAGATAAACCTGGTTTATTTGTGATTTATAATCATTTCGAATATATTGCTGGATTTGGTTTTTTTACTTACTGAATGATTTTTAACAATCTTTCTTCCTGAGTGAGATTTACCTGTAATTTTTCTTTCCTGTTCTCTCTTTCCCCAGATTTAGTATGGTAGTCTTCTGCTTATCTGTGGTTTTGCTTTCAGGATTTCTGTTACCCATGGTGAACAGTGGTCTGAAAATATTAAGTGAAAAGTTTCAGTAAAAAACAAGTTGTAAGTTTTAAATGGCATGCTGTTCTGAGAATTGTGATGAAGATCTTCACTGTCTCACTTTCATTCTCTGTAAATCAATGTATTCACGCTGTATGTGCTACCAGCCTGTTAGTTAGCAGCAATCTTGGTTATCAGATCGACAGATCACAAGAAGGGTGAATACAATATACAATACAGTAAAATAAAATATTTTGAGAGTGAGAAAGATCACATTTATATAACTTTTATTACAGCATATTATAATGGTTCTATTTTCTATTTGTTATTGTCGTTAATCTCTTATGCTACCTAATTTATAAACTAAACTTTATCATAAGGTATGTATATGTATGTATAGGAAAAAACATAGTAATATGTAGGGTTTGGTACTATCCATGGTATAGAACACACTATTTATTACAACAAAGAAATTCTGCCATTGAAAACGCCAGTAGTGGCTGGGCACGGTGGCTCACACCTGTAATCCCAGCACTTTGGGAGGCCAAGGTGGGCGGATCACTTGAGACCAGGAGTTCGAGACTAGCCTGGCCAGTGTGGCAAAAACCCCAGCTCTACTAAAAATACAGAAAAAAAAAACAAAACTGGACATGGTCGCATGCACCTGTAGTTTCAGCTACCCAGGAGGCTGAGGGATGAGAATTGCTTGAACCCAGGAGGCAGAAGCTTCAGTGAGCTGAGATTATGCCACTGCACTCCAGCCTGGGCAACAGAGCAAGACTGTCTCAAAAAATGTATATATTATAAAAATAATTTTTTTTAAAAAAAGTGCCCATAGTGCCTTATTGAGAAATAGCAAGTGTAAACTATTTTTTTTCTAAAATGCTGCAGAGCTTAAAATGCTAGTGGACTAATAAAAAATCAACAGGGTTAAGTGAAAACCCAGATAAATAAGCAAGGCAGTTATGTAAACTAATGTTAAACATGCTCTATCCTTTGCAATAAGGATTTAGTAGTTTATGATCGATGAAAAGGCTACAGTGGTGTCGACTCTTCTAGGTAAATCACTCAAGATGGCTCATAGTTTAATCCCTCTTTTAAAAAAGTATCTTGTAAGTCCATATCTTAAAACCATGATTCAATAATTTCCCCTTGAATTTAAGCATATCATGCTAATTTTACCCATATAAAAACATTCCTGATGTGTAATTTATATGTAATAAAATACGCCTACTTAAAATACATAATTTAGTGAATTTTTATGGAAGTATATACTCTTAAAATCACCCTTACATGATAGGAATGTTTCTATCATTCACAGACATTTTCATTCTTTTTTTTTTTTTTTTTTAGTTTAGGGGTACGTGTGTGGAACGTGCGGTTTCATTACATAGTTAAATGTGTGCCATGGTGATTAGCTGCACAGATCATCTCATCACCTAGGTATTAAGCCCAGCATCCATTAGCTGTTCTTCCTGATGCTCTTTCTCCTCCCACCCCCCACCCTCTAGCAGGCCCCAGTGTGTGTTGTTTCCCACCATGTGTCCATGTATTCTCATCATTCAGCTCCCACTTACAAGTGAGAATGTATGATATTTGTTTTTTTTGTTCCTGTGTTAGTTTGCTGAGAATAATGGCTTCCATAGTATTCCACAGTGTATATCAACCACATTTTCTTTATCCAGTCTATCATTGTTAGACAGTTTGGTTTCATGTCTTTGCTATTGTGAATAATGCTGTAATGAACACAGGCGTGCATGTATCTTTATAATAATGATTTAAATTCCTTTGGATTTTAATGTCAATTGTTATTTCTGGTTCTAGGTCTTTGAGGAATTGCCACACTGTCTTCTACAATGGTTGTACTAATTTACACTAATTTACACTCCCACCAACACTGTAAAAGGGTTCCTTTTTCTACACAACCTCACCAGCTTCTGTGTATGGTTTTTTTTTTGTTTTTGTTTTTTTAACCTTTTAATAAGCCATCGTCACTGGTGTGAGATGGTATCTCTTTGTGGTTTTGGTTTGCATTTCTCTAACAATCTGTGATGTTGAGCTTTTTTTCATGTTTGTTGTTTGTTGGTCACGTATATGTCTTCTTTTGAGAAGTGGCTATTCACGTTCTTTGCCCACTTTTTAATGGAGTTGTTCCTTTTTGTCTTGTAAATTTAAGTTCCTTGTAGATGCTGGATTTTAGACTCTTGTCAGATGGATAGATTGCAAAAATTTTCTCCCATTCTGTAAGTTGTCTGTTTGTTCTGATGATAATTTCTTTTGCTGTGGAGAAGCTCTTTAGTTTTATCGGATTCCCTATGTCAATTTTTGCTTTTGTTGCAGTTGCTTTCGTTGTCTTTGTCATGAAGTCTTTTCCCATGCCTATGTCCTGAATGGTATTGCCTAGGTTTTCTTCTAAAGTTTTTATAGTTTCAGGTTTTACATTTAAGTGTTTAATCCACCTTGGGATGATTTTTGTATATGGTGTAAGGTAGGGGTCCCATTTCAATTTTCTGCATATGGCTAGCCAGTTCTCCCAGCACCATTTATTAAATAGGGAATCCTTTCCCCATTGCTTGTTTTTGTCAGGTTTGTCAGAGATCAGATGGTGGTAGGTGTGTGGTCTTATTTCTGGGTTCTCTCTTCTCTTCTATTGGTCTGTGTGTCTGTTTTTGTAACAGTACCATGCTATTTTGTTTACTGTAGCCTCGTAGTATAATTTGAAGGCAGGTAGTGTGATGCCTCCAGCTTTGTTCTTTTTGCTTAGGATTGTCTTGGCTATTCCAGCTTTTTTTGGTTCCATATGAATTTTAAAATAGTTTTTTCTAATTCTGTGATGAATGTCAATGGTAGTTTGATGGCAATATCATTGAATCTATAAATTGCTTTGGGCAGTATGATCATTTTAACAATATTGGTTCTATCCATGAGCGTAGAATGTTTTTCCATTTGTGTCGTGTCTGATTTCTTTGAGCAGTGGTTTTTAGTTCTCTTTCAAGAGGCACTTCACTTCCCTTGTTAGCTATATTCCTAGGTATTTTGTTCCCTTTGTGACAGTTATGAATGGGAATTCATTCATGATTTGGCTCTTGACTTGCCTGTTATTAACGTATAGGAATGCTAGTGATTTTTGCACATTGATTTTGTATCCTGAGACTTTGCTGAAGTTGCTTATCAGCTTAAGAAGCTTTTGGGCTGCTACTGTTTTTTTGTTTTGTTTTGTTTCATTTTGTTTTAATATACAGGATTATGTCATCTGCAAGCAAAGATAGTTTGAGTTCCTCTCCATCTATTTGAAGTGGGTTTTTTTATATACAGGATTGTATCATCTGCAAGCAAAGATAGCTTGAGTTCCTCTCTATCTATTTGAATGTCCTTTATTTCTTTCTCTTGTCTGATAATCCTGGCCAGGACTTTCAATACTATGTTGAGTGGTGAGAGAGGGCATCATTGTCCTGTGCCAGTTTTCAAAGGAAATGCTTCTAGCTTTTGCCCATTCAGTATGATATTAGCAATGAGTTGTCATATATGGCTTTTATTATTTTGAAGTATGTTTCTTCAATACTTAGTTTACTGAAACTTTTCAACATGAAGGGATGTTGAATTTTATTAGAGGCCTTCTCTGCATCTATTGAGATAATCATGTGGTTTTTGTCTTTAGTTCTGCATATGTGATTAATTTCATTTACTGATTTGCATATGTTGAACCAGCCTTGCATCCCGGGGATGAAGCCTACTTGGTCGTGGTGGATAAGCTTTTTGATGTGCTGCTGGATTCAGTTTTCCAGCATGTTGTTGAGCATTGTTGTATCAATGTTCATCAAGGATATTGGGCCTGAAGTTTTCTTTTTGTTTTGTTATATTTCTGCCAGGTTTCAGTAACAGGATGATGCTGGCCTCATAGAATGATTTAGAGAGGAGTTCCTTCTTTTCTATTTTTCCTAATAGTTTCATAGGAATTGTACCAGCTCTTCTTTCTACCTGTGGTAGAATTCAGCTGTGAATCCATCTGATCCTGGGCTTTTTTGGAGTGGTAGGCTTTTTATTACTGCCACAGTTTCAGAACTCATTATTGGTCTGTTCAGAGATTCAAACTCTTACTGGTTCCATCTTAGGACGGAATATGTGTTTAGGAATTTATCCATTCTTCCAGATTTTCTCATTTGTATGCATAAAGGTCTTTATAGTATTCTGTGATGGTTGTTTGTATTTCTATGGGGTCAGTGGCGATATGCACCTTATCATTTCTGATTGTGTTTATTTGAGTCTTCTCTCTTTTCTTCTTTTTTGGTCTAGCTAGCAGTTTATCTATTTTATTAATTTTTTCAAAAAACCAGCTCCTGGATTTGTTGATTTTTCAAGTTTTTTTTTTTTTTTTTCCTGTCTCTATCTCCTTCAGTTCCATTCTGATCTTGGTTATTTCTTGTGTTCTGCTAGTTTTGGGGTTTGTTTTCTCTTGGCCCTCTAGTTCTTTTAGTTATTAATTTGAGATGTTTCTGGCTTTTTGATGTGGGCATTAAGTGCTATAAATTTCCCTCTTAACATTGCTTTAGTTGTGACCCAGAGATTCTGGTATGTTGTGTCTTTGGTCTCATTAGTTTCAAAGACATTCTAGATTTCTGCCTTAATTTCGTTATGTACTCAAGAGTCATTTAGGAGCAGGTTGATCAGCTTCCAGGTACTTGTGTGGTTTTTAGTGAATTTCTTAATCTTGAATTCTAATTTGTGCTGTGGTCCGAAAGACTGTTATGATTTCAGTTCTTTTGCATTTGCTGAGGAGTGTTTTACTTCCGAATATGTGATTAATTTTAGAGTAGATGCTGTGTGGTGATGAGAAGAACGTATATTCTGTTGTTTCAGTGTGGAGAGTTCTATGGATACCTATCAGGTCCACTTGTTCCAGAGCTAAGTTAATGTCCCGAATATCTTAATTTTCTGTCTCTGTCTCTGTGATCTGTGATATTGTCAGTGGGTTGTTAAAGTCTCCTATTATTATTTTGTGGGAGTCTGGATCTCTTTGAAGGTCTCTGACCACTTGCTTTATGAATCTAGGTGCTCCTGCATTGGGTGCATATATATGTAGGATAGTTAGCTCTTCTTGTTGAATTGAACCCTTTACCATTATGTAATCTAGGTCTTTGAAATGTAAGAGCATTATGTAATGCTCTTCTTTGTCTTTTATGATCTTTGTTGGTTTTAAAGTTTGTTTTGTCAGAAACTAGGATTGCAACTCCTGCCTTTTGCTATTTTCCATTTGCTTGGTAAATTTTCCTCCATCCCTTTATTTTGAGGCTGTAATGAGTCTCTAAAAGACAATGTACCGATTGGGTCTTGATTCTTTATCCAGCTTGCCATTGTGTGTTTTTTCATTGGGACATTTGTACCATTTACATTTAAGGATAGCATTGTTATGTGTGGATTTAATCTTGTCATCATGATGCTGGCTGGTTATTTTGCAGACTTGTTTTTATGGTTACTTCAGTGTGTGTTTGTTGTTGCTGGTAATAGTTTTTCCTTTCCATATTTAGTGCTTCCTTCAGGAGCCCTTACAAGGCAGGTCTGATGGTATTGAATTCTCTCAGCATTTGCTTGTCTGAAGAGGATTTTTTATCTTCTTCACTTATGAAGTTTGGTTGGATATGAAATTATGGTTGGCAATTCATTTCTTTAAGGATGTTGAATATTTCCTCCCAATCTTTTCTGGCTCATAGGGTTTCTGCTAATAGTCTCATGGGCTTCCCTTTGTAGATGAACTCGCCTTTCTCTCTGACTGCCCTTAACATTTTTTCTTCATTTTGACCTTGGATAATCTGATAATTATGTCTTAGGGATGATCTCCTCATGGAGAAGTTCTGTGGGGTTCTCTGCATTTTCTGAATTTGAATGTTGGCCTGTCTTGCTAGGTTGGGGAATGTCTCCTGGATGATATCCTGAAGTATGTGTTCCAACTTTGTTCCATTCTCTCCCTCACTTTCAGGTACCCTAGACATTTATAGATTCAGTCTCTTTACATAGTCCTGTATTTCTCGGAAGATTGTTCATTCCTTTTCATTATTTTTTCTCTATTCTTGTATGCCTGTCTTTATTCAGAAAGCCAGTCTTTTAGCTCTGAGATTTCTTTCCTCCACTTGATCCATTCTGCCGTTAATACTGTGACTGAATTGTGAGGTTATACTATGTTTTTCAGTTCTAGCAGGTTAGTTATGTTCCTCTTTAAACTGGCTGTCAGCTCCTGTATTGTTTTACTCTGATTCTTAGCTTCTTTGCATTCATTACAACATGCTCCTTTAGCTCAGCAAAGGTTGTTATTATCCACCTTTTGAAGCCTACTTCTATTATTTCAGGCATCTTAGCCTCAGCCCAGTTCTGAGCCCTTGCTGGAGAAGTGCTGTGGTCATTTGGAGAAAAAGGGGCAGTCCGGCTTTTTGAGTTTTCAGTGTTTTGCACTGATTCTTCCTCATCTTTGTGGGGTTATCTACCTTCAGTTTTTGAGGTTGCTGACCTTTGGATGGGGTTTTATGTTTTTTCTTTGTTGTTGTGTTTTCTGTTTGTTTATTTTTCTTTTAACAGTCTAGCCTCTCTTCTGTAGGGCTGCTGTGGTCTGCAGGCGGTCTGTTTCAGACCCTAGTTGCCTCGATTCTTCCTGTATCTGGAGATATCACCAGTGAAGGCTGCAAAAAACAAAGATGGCAGCCTGCCCCTTCCTCCAGACCCTCCATCCTAGGGCGGTACTGACCTATTGCCGTCCTGAATATGCCAGTTCCCTTGGCTGTGGGTAGATGTTCCCATCACCCCACCCTGCTTTTCTTCGTTTTTCATGGGTTGTTTCCTAATCGGTACTGTTACACAAACAGACTCATAGACCAATGGAAGAGAATAGATAACGCAAAAATAAGACCACACACCTACCACCCATTGTGACTACCTGGATATTTCAGTTGAAGGTGCTATATCCACTAGCCACTTTCATTCCTCTTCGAGAGTGCTGAGGAGTACAGTTGCTTCTAATCAGCCATCTGGACACTCTCCTTCACGGGCATTTTCTCTTGCTCCCTCTGTAGTCCATCTTGCCCTATACCTCAGCCTCAGGCAACCACTAATGTGCCTGCCCAGCCTAGGTTAATTTTTTAAGAAACTGCAAAATAGTTTTCTAAAGGCCTAGTACCACTGCACATTGACAGGAGTCACTGTAAATTACTTTTGTGTATTTTTTATTCGTGTCTAGCTTTTTTCATTCAGCATTATGATTTTGTGATTCATTCACGATGTTGCGTATATCAGCAGTTAGTTCCTTTGAATGATAAGTAATATTCTCTTCTATAAATGTATCACATTTTGTTTTTTCACTCACCTGTTAATAAACAGCTGAGTTGTTTTCTGTTTTTGACTATTACTGGTAAAACTGTTATGAGCATTCATATATAGTTCTTCAAGTAGACATGTTTTTGTTATCTGGAAATTGGATGGCTGGCTTGTTTTGTAGGTTTAGGTTAACTTTTTTTTTTTTTTTTTTGAGACGGAACCTCACTCTGTCTCCCAGGCTGGAGTGCAGTGGTGTGATCTCAGCTCACTGCAACCTCCACCTCCTGGGTTCAAGCAGTTCTCCTACCTCAGCCTCCAGAGTAGGCTGGAGGTAGTAGGATTGCAGGCATGTGCCACCACGCCTGGCTGATTTTTGTATTTTTAGTAGAGACAGGGTTTCTCCATGTTGCCAGGGCTGGTCTCAAGCTCTTGGCCTCAAGTGATCCGCCTGCCCAGCCTAGGTTAACTTTTTAAGAAACTGCAAAATAGTTTTCTAAAGGCCTGGTACCACTGTACATTGGCAAGAGTCAGGTTGCTCCATATACTTACCAACAGTTGTATTGTTGTTCTTTCTAATTTTAGTCATTCTGATGGATTTGTAGATGTATCCTACTGTGAGTATAAGTTCCATTTTTCTGATACCTAATAATATTGAGTATCAATTCTTTGCTTTTTGGCCACGTGTATATCTTCTTTTGTGTAGTGTGTCTAGTCAATATTTCTCCTATTTTAAAAAATTGTTTTATTGAAGTATAATTAACATTCAATAAGCTGCACATATTTAAAAACATGTAGTTTTATATGTTTTGATGTACCTGTGAAACCATCACCACAATTAAGATAGTGAACTTATCCTCCATCACCAAAGATTTTCTCATGATCTTTTGTAATCAACCCCTACCTTGCATCCACTCTCCCTCCCTCAGGCACCCACTTATTGTCACTGCAGACTAGTTTACATTTCTAGAGCTTTCTATTAATGAAATCACTTACAGGATATGTACTTTCTGTCTGGCTTCTTTCACTCTGCATAAGTGTTCTGACACTAATGTTGTTGCAAGTATCACTTCTCTTTGTTGCGGAATGGTATTCTATTAAATACTATAGTTTCTGTGAAACAATTTGACTTTTCATTCACCTACTGAGGGATATTTGGGTTGTTACCAATTTTTGACGTTACAAAACAAGCTTCTGTGAAAATTCATATGTAAGTCTTTGTATAGACATATTCTTTCATTTCTTTTGATAGTAGAATGTGTAGATCTATGGTACATTTGTGCTTCACTTTTTTAAATTAAAAATTTATGTTTTTTTGGGGGGGCACATAGTAAGTTCATATATTCATGGAGTACATGAGATATTTTGATACAGTATATAATGCACAATAATCACATCAGAGTAAGTTGGATATCCACATCTCAATTTATCCTTTTTGTTACAAACAATTCAATTATACTCTTTTTGTTATTTTGAATATTTTTGAATGTGTAATAAATTTTTTTTTTTTTTTTTTTTGAGACGGAGTCTCGCGCTGTGGCCCAGGCTGGAGTGCAGTGGCGCGATCTCGGCTCACTGCAAGCTCCGCCTCCCGGGTTCACGCCATTCTCCTGCCTCAGCCTCCTGAGTAGCTGGGACTACAGGCGCCCACCACCGCGCCCGGCTAATTTTTTGTATTTTTAGTAGAGACGGGGTTTCACTGTGGTCTCGATCTCCTGACCTTGTGATCCGCCCGCCTCGGCCTCCCAAAGTGCTGGGATTACAGGCGTGAGCCACCGCGCCCAGCTGAATGTGTAATAAATTATTAATTAATGTAGCGATCCTCTTGTGCTGTCAAATACTATATCTTTTTCATTCTGTCTATATTTTTTGTACCCACTAACCACCCTAACTTCCCCCACCACACCCCACTACCGTTCTCAGCCTCTGGTAAGCATCATTGTACTCTCTCCATGAACTCAATTGTTTTAATTTTTGTCTCTCACATGTGAAGTTTGTCTTTCTGTGCCTGGCTTATTTCACTTAACGTAATGACCTCCAGTTCCAGCTGTGTTATTGTAAATTACAGGATCTCATTCATTTTTATGCTTAAATAGTACTCTGTCGTGTATATATTAGCACATTTTCTTTATCCATTTCTGTGTTGATGGACACTTAGGTTGTTTCCAAATCTTGGCTATTGTGAATAGTGCTGCAATAAACATGGAAGTGCAGATAATCTTGATATACTAATTTCCTTTCTTTTGGTTATATACCTAGCAGTGGGATTGCTGGATTATATGGTAGTTCTATTTTTAGTTTTATGAGGAACCTCCACAGTGTTCTCCGTAGTGGTTGTACTAATTTACACTTCACCAACAGTGTACAAGGCTACCCTTTTCTTCACATCTTCGCCAGCATTTGTTATTGTCTGTCTTTTGGATAAAAGTCATTTTAACTGGGGTGAGATGATATTTCTTTGTAGTTTGGATTTGCACCTCTCTGATGATTAGTGATGTTGAACAGCTTTTCAAATACCTATTTGCCACTTGTGTGTCTTCCTTTGAGAAATGTCTATTCAAGTCTTTTGCCCACTTTTTAAATCAGATTATTAAATTTTTTCATATTGAGGTTATTGAGTTTCTTATATATCCTGGTTATCAATCCCTTGTCACATGGAGAATGTCTCTTTACTTTGTTGATTGTTTCCTTTGCTGTGCAGAAGCTTTTTAACTTGATGTAATACCATTTGTCTATGTTTGCTTTGGTTGGCTGTGCTTGTGGGGTACTAGTCAAGAAGTCTTTGCCCAAAACAATGTTCTGGAGAGTTTCTCCAATGTTTTCTTGTAGTAGTTTCATAGTTTAAGGTCTTAAATTTAAGTCTTTCACCAGTTTTGATTGGTTTCTGTATATGATGAGAAATAGGGGTCTGGTTTCATTCTTCCGTGTATGGATATCCAGTTTTCCCAGCACTGTCCTTTCTCCAGTGTATGTTCATGACACCTTTGTCGAAAATGAGTTCACTGGTGTGTGGATTTGTTTCTGGGCTGTCTACTCTGTTCCATTGATCTGTGTCTGTTTGTATGCCAGTACCATGCTATTTTGGTTACTATAGCTCTAGTTTTATTAAAGTGAGGTTATATGATTCCTCTAGTTTTCTTCTTTTTGCTCAGGATAGCTTTGGGTGTTCTGGATCATTTGTGGTTTTATATAAATTTTAGGATTTTTTTTTTTCTATTTCTTTGAAGAATTTCATTGGTATTTTAAGAGAGATTGCATTAAATCTGTAGATTACTTTGGGTAGTGTGGACATTTTAACAATATTGATTTTTCCAATCCATAAATATGAAATATGTTTCCTTTTGTTGTGTCCTCTTCAATTTATTTCACCAATATTTTATAGTTTTCGTTGTAGAGATCTTTGTTTTTTGGTTAAATTAATTCTTAAGTATTTAATTTTATTTGTGGCTATTGTTAATTGGATTGCTTTCTCGATTTCTTTTTCAGATTTTGGCATGTAGAAATGCTACTGAGTTTTGTATGTTGATTTTGTATCTTGCAGCTTTACTGAATTTGTTCATCAGTTATTATAGTTTTTTGGTGGAGTCTTTAGGTTATTCCAAATACAAGATCATATCATCTGCAAACAAGGATAATTTGACTTTTCTCATTCCAATTTGGATGCCCTTTATTTTCTTTTCTTGTTTGATTTTTCTAGCTAGGACTTCTGTAACACTGTTGAGTAACAGTGGTGAATGTGTGCATCCTTGTCTTGTTCCAGATGTTAGAGGAAAGGCTTTCAGTTTTTCCCCATTCAGTATAATGCTAGCTGTGGGTCTGTCATATATGGCTTTTATTACATTGAGATGTTTTCCTTCTATACCCAGATTTTTGAGGGTTTTTATTATGAAGGGATGTTAAATTTTATCAGATGTTTTTTCAGCATTAATTGAAATGATTCTGTTGATATAATGTATCCTATTGATTGATTTGCATATGTGGAACCATTCTTGCATCTTTGGGATAAATCTCACTTGGTCATGATGAGTGATCTTTTTAATGTGATGTTGAATTCCGTTTGCTAGTATTTTGTTGAGGATTTTTGCATCAGTGTTCATCAGGGATATTGGTCTGTAGTTTTCTTCTTTTGATGTGTCTTTGTCTGGTTTTGGTATCAGGGTAATACTGGCCTCATAGAATGGGCTTGAAAGTATTTCTTCTTTCCCTAGTTTTTGAAAAAAATTTGAGTAGGACTGGAATAAGTTCTTTACATGTTTGGTAAATTCAGCATTGAAGCCATTGAGCCTTGGACTTTCCTTTACCGGGAGACTTTTTATTATGATTTTGATCTCATTACTTGATACTGGTCTGTTCACGTTTTGTATTTTTTCATGGTTCAATCTTAGTAGATTGTATGTGTCTAGGAATTTTTCTATTTCTTCTAGGTTTTCCAATTTCTTGGCATATAGTTTCTCATAGTAGCCTTTATTTATTGATCCTTTGAGTTTCTGTGGTATCAGTTGTAGTGTCTTGTTTTTCATCTCTGATTTTATTGATTTGGTTCTTCTCTCTTTTCCTCTTAGACTGGCTAAAGGTTTGTTAATTGACTTTCTTTTCAGAAAACGAACTTTTTCTTTCATTGATTTTTTGACATTTTTTGGTTTCAACTTCATTTATTTCTGCTTTAATCTTACTTCTTCTACTAATTTGGGGTTTGGTTTGCTCTTCTTTTTCTTTTGCTTTATGATGTATCACTGGCTTGTTAAAATTTTTCTGCTTTTTTTGATGTGGATTCTTGTTGCTATAAACTTTCCTCTTTATACTGCTTTTGCTGTATCCCGTAGATTTTTGATGTGTTGTGTTTCCATTTTTATTTGTTTCATGAAATTTTTAAATTTTTCTTCTTAATTTCTTCATCGAGCCACTCATCATTCAGAAGCGTATCATCTAATTTCCATGGTTTGTATAGTTTACAAAATTCCTCTTCTTTTTGATTTTTAGTTTTATTCTACTGCGGTCAGTGAAGATACTTGATATCATTCTAATGTCTTTGAAATTTTTACAGCTTGTTTTGTGGCTTCATAGTGTATCCTTGAGATACTCCATGAGCTGAGGAGAAGAGTGTTCTGCAGCCATTAGATGAAATTTTCTGTGAATATCAATTAGGTCCATTTGCTGGATAGTGCACATAAGTTCAAAGTTTCTTTGTGGACTTTCTCTCTACATCATCTGTCTAATGCTGAAATTGGGGTGTTAAAATCTCCGGCTATTGTACTGGAATCTATTTCTCTCTTTAGCTCTGATAACACTTACTTTATATATATGGGTGTTCCATTGGCTGTTATATATTAATATATTAATTAATTTATTTAATTATACTTTAAGTTGTAGGGTACGTGTGCAGAACATGAAGGTTTGATGCATAGGTATACATGTATCATGTTGGTTTGCTGCACCCATCAACTCGTCATTTACATTAGGTATTTCTCCTAATGCTGTCCCTTCCCCAGCCCCCTAGCCCCCAGCAGGCCCCAGTGTGTGATGTTCCCCGCCCTGTACCCAGGTGTTCTCATTGTTTACTTCCCAACTATGAGTGAGAACATGCGGTGTTTGGTTTTCTGTCCTTGTGATAGTTTGCTGAGAATGATGGTTTCCAGTTTCATTCATGTCTCTGCAAAGGACATGAACTCATCCTTTTTTTATGGTTGCATAGTATTCCATGGTGTATATGTGCCACATTTCCTTAATCCAGTCTATCATTGATGGACATTTGGGTTGGTTCCAAGTCTTTACTATTGTGAATAGTGCTGCAATAAACATACGTGTGCATGTGTCTTTATAGTAGCATGATTTATAATCCTTTCAGTTAATACTCAGTAATGAGATCTCTGGGTCAAATGGTATTTCTAGTTCTAGATCCTTGAGGAATCACCACACTGTCTTGCACAATGGTTGAACTGATTTACACTCCCACCAACAGTGTAAAAGCATTCCTATTTCACCACATCCTCTCCAGCATCTGTTGTTTCCTGATTTTTTAATGATCGTCATTCTAACTGGTGTGAGATGATATCTCATTGTGGCTTTGATTTGCATTTCTCTAATGACCAGTGATGATGAGCATTTTTTCATGTGTCTCTTGGCTGCATAAATGTCTTCTTTTGCAAAGTGTACGTTCATATCCTTTGCCCACTTTTTGATGGGGTCGTTTGTTTTTTTCTTGTACATTTGTTTGAGTTCTTTGTAGATTCTGGATATTAGCCCTTTGTCAGATGGGTAGATTGCAAAAATTTTCTCCCATTCTGTAGATTGCCTGTTCACTCTGATGGTAGTTTCTTTTGCCATGCAGAAGCTCTTTAATTAGATCCCATCTGTCGATTTTGGCTTTTGTTGCCATTGCTTTTGGTGTTTTAGTCATGAAGTCCTTACCCATGCCTGTGTCCTGAATGGTGTTGCCTAGGTTTCTTTCTAGGGTTTTTATATTTTTACGTCTAACATTTAAGTCTTTAATCCATCTTGAATTAATGTTTATATAAGGTGTATGGAAGGGGTCTAGTTTCAGCTTTCTACATATGGCTGGCCAGTTTTCCCAGCACCATTTATTAAATAGGGAATCATTTCCCCATTTCTTGTTTTTCTCAGGTTTAAAAGACCAGATGGTTGTAGATGTGTGGTGTTATTTCTGAGGCCTCTGTTCTGTTCCATTGGTCTATATCTCTGTTTTGGTACCAGTACCATGCTGTTTTGGTTACTGTAGCCTTGTAGTATAGTTTGAAGTCAGGTAGTGTGATGCCTCCAGCTTTGTTCTTTTTGCTTAGGATAGTCTTAGCAATGTGGGCTCTTTTTTGGTTCCATATGAACTTTAAAGTAGTTTTTTCCAATTCTGTGAAGAAACTCATTGGTAGCTTGATGGGGATGGCATTGAATCTATAAATTACTTTGGGCAATA
The DNA here is from genome assembly GCF_008728515.1 of Papio anubis. NCBI lineage: Eukaryota > Metazoa > Chordata > Mammalia > Primates > Cercopithecidae > Papio > Papio anubis. The sequence goes on along the minus strand of NC_044977.1, from coordinate 133,530,125 downwards.
TGGCTATTTTCACGATACTGACTCTTCCTATTCATGAGCACAGAATGTTCTTCCATTTTTTTGTGTCCTGTTTTATTTCATTGAGCAGTGGTTTGTAGTTCTCCTTGAAGAGGTCCTTCACATCCCTTGTAAGTTGAATTACTAGGTATTTCATTCTCTTTGTAGCCGTAGTGAATGGGAGTTTACTCCTGATTTGGCTCTCTGTCTGTTATTGGTGTATAGGAATGCTTGTGATTTTTGCAGATTGATTTTGTATCCCGAGACCTTGCTGAACTTGCTTATCAGCTTAAGGAGATTTTGGACTGAGACTGGGGATTTCTAAATATACAATCATGTCATCTGCAAACAGGGACAATTTGACTTCCTCTTTTCCTAACTGAAAGGCTATTAATTATTGCCTCAATTTTAGAGCCTGTTACTGGTCTATTCAGAGATTCAACTTCTTCCTGGTTTAGTCTTGGGAGGGTGTATGTATCCAGGAATTTATCCATTTTTTTCTTTCTCTTGCCTAACTACCCTGGCCAGAACTTCCAACACTATGTTGAATCGGAGTGGTGAGAGAGTGGGGCCTTGTCTTGTGCCGGTTTTCAGAGGGAATGCTTCCAGTTTTTGCCCATTCAGTATGATATTGACTGTGGGTTTGTCATAAATAGCTCTTATTATTTTGAGATACGTTCCATCAATACCTAGTTTATTGAGAGTTTTTAGCATGAAGGACTGTTTAATTTTGCTGAAGGTCTTTTCAGCATGTATGTCAAAACAGCCTTGCAGCCCAGAGATGAAGCCGACTTGTGGTGGATAAGCTCTTTGATGTGCTACTGGATTCGGTTTGCCAGCATTTTACTGAGGATTTTCGCATCAATGTTCATCAGGGATATTGGTCTAAAATTCTCTCTCTCTCTCTCTCTCTCTCTCTTTTTTTTTTTTTTGTTGTTGTATCTCTGCCAGGTTTTGGTATCAGAATGATGCTGGCCTCATAAAATGAGTTAGGAAGGATTCCTCCCTCTTTTTCTGTTGATTGGAATGGTTTCAGAAGGAATGATACCAGCTCCTCTTTGTACCTCTGGTGGAATTCGGCTGTGAATCCATCTGGTCCTGCACTTCTTTTGGTTGGTAGGCTATTAATTATTGCCTCAATTTCAGAGCCTGTTACTGGTCTATTCAGAGATTCAACTTCTTCCTGGTATAGTCTTGGGAGGGTGTATGTGTTCAGGAATTTATCTATTTTTTCTACATTTTCTAGTTGATTTGTGTAGAAGTGTTTATAGTATTCTGTGATGGTAGTTTGTATTTCGGTGGGATCGGTGGTGTTATCTCCTTTATCATTTTTTAGTGCGTCTATTTACTTCTTCTTTCTTTTCTCCTTTATTAGTCTTGCTAGCGGTCTATCAGTTTTGTTGATCTTTTCAAAAAACCAGATCCTGGTTTCATTGATTTTTTTGAAGGCTTTTTGTGTGTCTCTATCTCCTTCAGTTCTGCTCTGATCTTAGTTATTTCTTGCCTTCTGCTAGCTTTTGAATTTGTTTGCTCTTGCTTCTCTAGTTCTTTTAATTGTGATGTTAGGATGTCAATTTTAGATCTTTCCTGCTTTCTCTTGTGGGCATTTAGTACTATAAATTTCCCTCTGCACACTGCTTTAAATATGCCCCAGAGATTCTGGTACACTGTGTCTTTGTTCTCATTTGTTTCAAAGATCATCTTTATTTCTGCCTTCATTTTATTACTTACTGGTATATATTTATTTACAATTGCTTTATCCTTTTGCTGTATTGACCTCTTTATCATTATATAATGACTTTGTCTCTTGTTTTAGTTTTAGTTTTGAAATCGATTTTGTCTGATATACATATGGTTATTCCTGCTCTTTTTTGTTTTTTGTTAGCATAAAATATCTGCTTTCATCCCTTTATTTTCAGTCTGGCTATGTCTTTATAAGTGAAGTGTGTTTCGTGTAGGCAGCAGATAGATCATTGTGTATTGTTTTTATATCCACAGGCACTCTATGCCTTTTGATTGGAGAGTTTGGTTAATTTACATTCAATGTTTTTATTGATAAATAGAGACTTACTCTGGCCATTTTGTTATTTGTTTTCTAGGTGTTTTGTGTCTTCCTTCTTGCAAAGGTGATTTTCTTTGGTGGTTTATTTTCTTGCTTTTATTTTTTGTGTGTTTCTTGTAGGTTTTTTGATTGGAGGTTACCATGAGGCTTGAAAATAATATCTTATAACTCATTATTTTAAACTGATGTCAACTTAGCATCGATTGCATAAACAAACAAGCAAAGAGAAAACTAAGACAAACTCTATGTCTTATCTTCATCCCCTTACTCGCTTTTTAACCTTTTGTTGTGTCTATTGCTATCTTATTATACTTCTATGATTTAGAAGGTTGTTGTTATTTTGATAGGTTCATCTTTTCGTGTTTGCACTCAAGATATGAGTAGTTTACACACCACAGTTACGTGTTATAATACTTTGTGTTTTTCTGTGTACTTACTATTACCAGTGAGTTTTAAACGTTCGGGTGATTTCTTATGTTCATTAATGCCCTCTTCTTTGAAATTGAAGAACTCCCTTTACCCTTTTTTTTTTTTTTGTAGTCTGGGTCTGGTGTTGATGAAGTTCCTTAGCTTTTGTTTGTCTGGGAAAGTCTTTATTTCTCCTTCATGTTTGTACGATATTTTTGCTGGATATCTAGGATATCCAGCAAAAACTTTTATCTAGGATAAAAGGGGTTTTTTTGTTTGTTTGTTTGTTTTGTTTTGTTTTTTCCAGTACTTTAAATATGTGATGCCACTCTCTTCTGGCCTGTAAGGTTTCCACCAGATGTATTGGAGCTCCTTTTCCTATTATTTGTTTCTTTTCTTTTGTTGCCTTTAGGATCCTTTTCTTTCTTTACTTTGGGAGCTTGATTATTAAATGTCTTGAGGTAGTCTATGGGTTAAATCTGTTTGATGTTCTATAACCTTCTTGTTCTTGAATACTGGTATCTTTCTCTAGGCTTGGGAAGCTCTCTATTTCTTATCCCTTTGAACAAACTTTCTACCTCTGTCTCTTTCTCTACCTCCTCGTTAAGGCCAATAACTCTTAAATTTGCCTTTTTGGGGCTATTTTCTAGATCTTGTAGGTGTGCTTCATGTTTTTTTTTTTTTTTTAATTTTTTTTTTTATTTTGTCTCCTCTGACTGTATTTTCAAATAGCCTGTCTTCAAGCTCAGTAGTTCTTTCGTCTGCTTGATTGGTTCTGCTAAGAGATTCTGGTGCATTTTTCAGTATGTCAGTTTCATTCTAGATTTTCTGCTGGATTCTTTTAAATTATTGCAGTCTTTTTGTTAAATTTAGCTGATAGAATTCTGAATTTCTTCTTGGTATTTGTTACCTTGGATTCCGTTGACCTTCCTTACAATAGCTATTATGAATTCTGTCTACAAGGTTATGTATATCTGTCTTTCCAGGATTGGCCGGTGGTACCTTGTTTAGTTCCTTTGATGAGGCCATGCTTTTCTGGAATGTTTTGATGTTTCTGCATGTTCATCGGTGTCTGGGCATTGAAATGTTTACCGGTGTCTGGGCATTATTATTGTAGTCTTCACAGTCTGGACTTGTTTGTATTCATCCTTCTTGTGGAGGCTTTCTGAGCATTCATAGGGACTTGGGTGTTGCCATCTATGTCTTTGATCATGGCAGCTACATCTGCATTAGGGAGTGCCCCAAGCCCAGTAACGCTGTGACTCGTGTAGCCTCGTAGAGGTATTACTTTGGTGGTCTTTGGTAAGATGGAAGAGAAGTTTTTGGATTACCACACAGCGACTCTTGTTCTCTTCCCTTTCTTTTCACAAGAGTGTCTCACTGTGCTGAGCTGCCTGGAATTGGGGGAAGGGTGACAAACACCCTTCTGGCCACTATTACAGGGACTGCGCTTGATCAGACCCATACTCAGCACAGCACTGGGTCTTGTGCATGGCCTGCGGTGATCACTGTCTGGCTACTGCGTATGTTCATTCAAGGTCCAGTGGCTCTACAATCCACAGGTGGTGAGTCTAGCCAGGCTTGTGTCCTTCTCTTCAGGACAGCGAGTTCCCCCCAGTCCCAGGCAGGTCCAGAGATGCTGTCCATGAGCCAGGGCCTGGAGCGAGGAACCTTAGTAGTGTACTTAGTTCTCTGTTCTGCCGCAGCTGAGCTAGCGCCTAAGCTGCAAGGCAAAGTCCTTTCTACTCTTCCTTCCCCTTTTCTCAAGCTGAGGAGTCTTTCCCTATGGCCTCACTGCCGCAGGCCCATGGTGAGTATTGCCTGGCTGTCATCAATGTTCACCCAAGGTTCAGGGGTTCTTTCAACAGCTTGTGGTGAATGTTGCCAGGTCTGGGTCTCTCTCTTCAGGTAAGTTGAGTCCCCTGTGGCCCAAGGCAGGTCCAGAAATGTCATCCAAAATTCAAGGCCTGGAACTGGGGACCCCAGGTGTCCACTTGGTGCTCTATCCCAGTGTGTCTGAGTTGATAGCCAAGCTGCATGACAAAGTCCTCTTTACTCCTTTTCTTCTCCTTTTCTCAAGAAGAAGGAGTCTTCCAATAGCCACTATAGCTCGCAATGTACTGGGTTACACTGCAAGCCAGCTTGGCTCTGAGTTTCACCCAAGACCTGTAGCACATACTATTCAGGGCCCAAAGGCTCTTTAGTTAACAGATGATGAATCTTGCCAGGACTAGGTCTTTCCCTTCAAAACAGCAGGTTCTCTTCTTCCCCAGGTATGTCTAGAAATGTCATCCGGGAGCTACGGCCTGGAATGGGGGCCTCAGGATTCTGCCTGGTGGCATATTCTGCTGTGGCCAAGTTGGTATCCAAGTTGCAAGATAAAGTCCTCTGTACTTTCCCATCTCCTCCCCTCAAGCAGAAAGGAGTCTCTTCCAGAGCTGCACCTGTTCTGCCTGGGATTAGGGGAGGAGTGACAAGCACTTCCTTGGGTGTCCTGGCTTGTGTCTCCAGGTTGCATGCATTTCAGTTACACTGGCTCTGAGCCAAGCATAGCATTGAGGCTTGCCCAGTGATTACAGTTCTTGTGGCCTAGACTGCTTTTCAAGTTTATTTAGGACCCCAGGCTACTGTAGCCCATATTGACAGGGCTTGCCAGAACTCTAATTCCAATCACTGGGATGGACAATTCCCATCTCACTATGGCTGGTCTAAATGCTCCCTGTCTGGGCCCTAGCTGAGTTCTATCCCATTTTGCTTTTGGCTGCTATAGGGCAGCTCTGAGTTCCAACATAAAGTCCTATATTCATTGTGCTTTCCCTCCCCCAAGCACACAGATTCTCTCTGCGCCACATGGCTGCTGCTGGGAGTTAGGGGAAAGGTGGTGTAGGTGATTCAAGTGATTTTCCTATTCTCTTCAGTGTCTCTTTCCTTAATGTGGTGTTAAAACTGGGTACTGTTACATTGCTTACCTGATTCAAAGGTGCATTTTTTTGTGTGGATAATTGTTCCATTTGCTGTTCCTGCCAGGGGGATGATCACTGGAGGCTCCTGTTTGGCCATCTTGCCCTGCCTCCCCTCTATGCTTTACTTTTTAACAGATTGCCAAGTTATTTTCCAAAGTGGTTATTCCATATTACAATCCTACTCGCTGTGTATGTGTGTTCTAATTGTTCCACATCCTCAGCAAAACTGTGCATGGTCAGTCTTTTTAATTTTAGGCATTCTGATAGGTATATAGTGGTGTGTCATCGTGGCTTTAATTTACATTTCTCTGATAACTAATGATGTTTCACATGTTTCCGTGTTCTTATTTTTCACCTCTATATATTCCTTGGTGAAGTGTGTGTTTAAATCTTTTGGTTGTTTTATATTGGGTTATTTTTCCCTTATGACTAAGTTTTAAGAGTTCTTTATATATTCTGGATTCAAGTACTTTAACACAGAGGTCCCCAGCTGGTTCATGGCCTGTCAGGAATTGGGCCGCATAGCAGGAGGTGAGTTGTGGAGTAGCAAGCAAAGCTTCATCTGTATTTACAGGCCCTCCCCATCTCTTGCATTACTGCCTGAGCTCTGCCTTGTGTCAGATCAGTGGCAGCATTAGAGTCTCATAGGAGCATGAACCCTATTGTGAACTACACATGTGAGGGATCTAGGTTGCATACTCCTATGAGAATCTAATGCCTGATGATCTATCACTGTCTCCCATCACTGCCAGATGGAACTGTCTAGTTTCAGGAAAACAAACTCAGGGCTCCCATTAATTCTACATTATGGTGAGTTGTGTAATTATTTCATTATGTATGACAATGTAATAATAATAGAAATATTATGCACATTAATTGTAATTCACTTGAATCATCTTGAAACCATATCTTCTGCCACTCTGCAATACCCACCCTCTGCACCACCCCTGCCCAGCCCCATCCATGGAAAAATTGTCTTTCATGAAACCTGGTTCCTGGTGCCAAAAAGGTTGGGAACTGCTGCTTTAACAGATATATGCCATAGCTTTTCTTTTGGTTATTAGTAGTGTCTTTTGAGTTTTTTTTATTTTGAGGAAATCTGGTTTATTTCTTTGTTCTTTTATAGGTCATATGTTTCGTGTTGATCTAAGAAATCTTTGCCTAATTTAAGGTCCAAAGATTTTCTTGTGTTTACTTCTACCAGTTTTATCATTTTAAGTTTGACATTTAGGGCTATGGTTCATTTGAGGTAGTTTTGAGTATGGTATGAGATATGGTTAATGCTCACTTTTTCTTTTTTTTACGGATTTAAAATTTAGTATTTTATGCATCACTTGTTGACAAGAATATCTTTATTGAATTGCCTTTGTAGCTTCATAAAAAAATCAGTTGTTCACAAATGTGTGGGTTTATTTCTAGACATTTTGTTGTTTTCCACTGAAGTTCTTGGAATCATGTAGTCTTAGCTCTTCAACTTAATTCTCTTTTCAAAGTTTTTTTGACTGTCTTAAGTTCTTTGTATTACTATACAAATTTTATAATCATCTTAACTTCTATAAAATATCCTGCTTTGATTTTGATTAGGATTGAATTGAGTCTGTAGATCAGTTTGGGGAGAATTGACATGTTAGTAATATTGAATCTTTTAGCCCAGTAACAAGGTATGTCTTTATTTTTTGAGGTCTTTAAAATTTTTTTCACCAATATTTTGTAGCATATACTTTAGAAGGTCTCTGACATTTACAAATTTCCTGAAGTATTTCATATTTTTGAAATTAATAATTTATATATATTAATTTCAATTTCAGATTACTTATTGCTGATATACATAAATACAGTTGAATTTTGTGTATTCACCTTGTATCCTGCAATCTCATTAAATTCACTTATATTTTAGTAGCTTTTTTGTAAATTGAAATTTTTACATATATAATCATGTTGCCTGTAATAAAGACAGTTTTAATTCTTCCTAGTCTTGATGCCGTTTGTTTTTCCCTTGTCTGATTGCTCAGGCTAAGACTTCCAGCACATCATTGAATAGAAGCAGTAAGCATGCCTGTCTATGTCTTACTTATGATCTTAGATAGTATTCAGTCTTTTTCTATTATTAGAAAGATGTTATCAAGATAATTTTAGTAGATTCCTTTTGATAGGTTGGGGAAGTGCCCTTTTAGTCCTAGTGTGCTGAGAATTTTTTTAGGAAATGGTTGTTTTGTTTTGTCAAATGCTTTCTGTTTGACTACTGAAACGATTATACTGCTTATCTTTTTAGATTGTTAATATGGGGAACTACACTGATTGAGTTTTGAATGTGAAGCACCATTATATTTCTAGTATAAAACTCTACTTGGTCATGATATATCATTTTCTTTGTATATTGTTGCATTTGATTTGCTAATATTGTGTTTATAATTTTTCCTTCTGTTTTTATGAAGAACGTTGTTTTGCAGTCTTATTTTCTTATAATTCCTTTGTGTTTGGTGACACGGTAATGCTGGCTCAAAGAATGAGTTGGGAAATATTTCTTTTTCAGTTTTTTGGAAGAGTGTGTAGAGAATTGGTATCATTTGATTATTAAATGTTTGGTAAAACTTAGGCATGAAGCCATTTGGGCCTGGAGTTTTCTCTGTGGAAAGGTTTTTAGCTACAAATCCACTTCCTTCAGTAGATTAGTTGCTACTCAGTGTCTTATCAAATTGCTTACAAAATTTCTTCTTGAGAGAGTTTTGATAGTTTGTGTCTTTCCTAAACTGTTACCTAAGGTGTTGAATTTATAAACATAAAGCTATTCAGGATGTTCTCTTTTTATCCTTTTAGTGTCTGTAGAGTCTATACTTATGTCACCTCTTTTATTTCTTATATTAATAATTTGTTGTTACTGCTTTTTTCTCATTAGTTTGGCTAGAAATTTGTCAGTTTCATTGATGTGCTTAAAGAACCAGCTTTTGTTTTCATAGATTTTTCTCTGTGATGTTTCTGCATTCTATTGCATTGCTTTCCACTTTGAACTGTTTTATTTTTCTTTTTACTGCTTACTTTGGGTTTAGTTCTCCTCTTCTAGTTTCTTAAGGTATAAGCTGAAAACTGATTTGCAACCTTTCAGCTTTTCTCATGTAGGCGTTTAGTACTATACATGTATTTCTTTAGCAGCATCCCACAAATTCTGGTGTGTTATGTTTTTGTTTCATTCAATTTAAATAATGTCTATTTTTCCTTTTGATTTGTTATTTCTCCATGGGTTATTTAGAAGCATGGCATATAGTTTCCAAATTTTGGGAGAGTTTCTAGATATCTTTTTGTAACCTATTTCTAATTGCTTTCATTGTGCCAGAAAGCATACTTTGTATAACTTGAATCCTTTAAATGCATTTAGACTCATTTTATGGCTTAGAATAGCTCTATGTTGATGAATGGTTTGAGTAAGTTTTGTATTCTGCTGTTCTTATGTGAACTGTTCTCTAAGTGTAAAATGGGTCAGATAGGTTGATGGTGAAGTTCACGTCTACTATGTCCTTTCTGATTATCTATTCACTTGTTCTATCAAATATTGAGAGAGTATTGGAAATCTCCAACCACTCTACTGGATTTGTCTGGATAGTTTTTCAGTCCTGTGAACATTATTAAACTTTGTTCTGAGATGCAGCTAAGTTCCTTGGAAACAGTTTTGTGCCCTTAAGTCTTGATTTGTTTGGTGGGTGTGGAGTGGTGCTCAATGTAGTGCTAACTGTTCCCCACAACTGAGGCATGAACGTCCTGGGTATTTTAACCTATGCCTTATGAGTTATGAGTTTTTCCTGCCTGGCTTGTTGGAATGGGCACTATTTCTCACTTAGTATGACCACCAGGCAGTGATCTCCAGTTCTTTGAAATTGTGTTTTCTTTTGCCTTTACAGGCATGCGCTAATTAGAACTTTGCTGACTATTTGAAGATTTCCTTGATCTGTCTCTGTGCTGCTCTCATCTGCCATACTCTGTCTTGTGAACTGTAACTGCCTTGGTCTCCCTGGACTGCCAGCGCTGACTCTGCAAATCAAGGAGTTTGCCAAGCTCTACTTGAGTTCTCCTTTTTTGCACTGGGACCTGTAATTATAGGCCTTCATACATTTGTTTCTTAACTCTCAGTAGTTACTATTTTTTTGTTGCCTAATTTCCAGGATCTTGCACAACTTTAAAAAAATACATATTGGAATTTTTTTCTTATTGTTGCTGGTTTTGGTTGTTCCAGGCAGAAGTGTCAATGTGTTGACACATTTAAAATTTTACTCCAGGCTGGGTACAGTGGCTCTTGCCTGTAATCCTAGCACTTTGGGAGGCTGAGGTGGGCAGATCACCGGAGGTCAGGAGTTTGAGACCAACCTGGCCAAGATGGTGAACCTCTGTCTCTACTGAAAATACAAAAATTAGCTGGGCCTGGTGGCAGGCACCTGTAATCCCAGCTGCTCGGAAAGCTGAGGCAGGAGAATTGCTTGAAACTGGGAGGCAGAGGTTGTAGTGAGCTAAGATCATGCCATGCTCTCCAGCCTGGGTGACAACAGTGAAACTCTGTCTGAAAAAAAAAAAAAAAAAAAATTTACTCCAATCTTAAGTATGCTTTTTGAGGAACAAAAGGTGTTACATTTGTTCCCCTACTTGCAAGCTAACAATTTAAAAAGCTATTACTTTTGATAAATTGCAGCTTATTGGCTTTTTTCATTCTTGAAGTTTGCTAAAAACCTCGTCTACCTCAAGACCACAAAGATTTTCTTCTAGTAGCTTTATAGGCTTAGTTTCTACATTTATGTCTATGATCATTTTGACTTGTGAGGTAGGGATGATTTTTTTGGTCATATACAGATGCCATTTATATCAGTGCCACCTTTAAAACACTTTGCCATTTTGATTGAATTCCCATTGATGCCTTGATAATTTAGCAAAAGTAAATATCCTATATATGTGAGTCCTTTTCTGGTCTTTGCATTCTGTTTTATTTATCTATGTATCTGTTATTTCATCCATACCAACAGTATAGTACAGTATGAATATTATGCTATGAAGCAGTTGATTTTTAAAGGTGATTTATCAAAATTAATAGTGTTTGTTCTTGGAAAAACAGAGACTCTTACTGTTTCTCTGTAGTCTATTTGTTTTCTTTTTCATCATTTTTTCTCTTTAATTTTTTCTCTTACTCTCTCCTCACTTTAGGTTTACTTTGATCTTTTTATAGCTACTGAAAGAGGAAAGTTGATTATTAATGTGGATCTCTTTCTCCAGTAAAAACATGTAAGGCTATAAAGTTTCTGTAAGCACTACTTTTAATTGTTATATATTTTGAGCTTATGTAGATGTTTTATTGTTGATGAATTTTAATTTCATTCTGTTGTATTCTCAAAGTATGCTTTGTAAGACAGTCTTTTGAAATATATTGATTTCTTTTAGTGTTCTACATTTGATACTTGAAAAGAGTGAGTTTCTTGGCAGTTGTTGGATGTAGTTTATACTTTTTAACATTATGTTTTAATTTCTTTATTGATTTTAAAGTTGTATCACCTTGTTTTATTTTTAGTTGTTCCTCTACAAATTAGAACTTAAACTTAACCTGTTAAAATGCATCTTTAGTTTATTCCATTCTACTTTAATTTATCCCATTATATTTATCCTAAACAAAAGTGTCTTTATATCACCTTCTTTTTTTTCCCCTCTTTTTGATACAGGGTTTCACTCCTGTTGCCCAGGCTGGAGTGCAGTGGTATGATCTCGGCTCTCTGCAGCATCCGCCTCCTGGGCTCAAGCGATTCTCCTGCCTCAGCCTCTTGAGTAGCTGAGACTACAGGAACACACCACTGTGCCCGGCTAATTTTTGTATTTTTTGTAGAGACAGGATTTCGCTATGTTGAGCAGGCTGATCTCAAACTCCTGAGCTCAAGTGATCCATCTGCCTTGGCCTCCCAAAGTACTGGAATTACAGACATGAGACACCATGCCCAGCCTTTTTCACCTTCAGTTTTGAATGATAGATTTTGCTGCCACTCAAATATTGTGTATTCTTGATTGACAATTTTTTCTTTGCCCATCACTTTGAATTAGTTGTTCCATTGTCTTCCGGCTTTCATAGTTTCTGATGAAAAGTTAGCTGTAATCTTATAATTGCATCTTTGTTCTCTGGCCTCTTTCCAGGTTTTCTTTTTATCTTTGGCTTTCAGAAGTTTGACTGTCATATGTGAGAGTGATTTTTGTTCGTGTGTAGCCAAACTGAAAAGCTCACTTTTCAGTGAGCTTTTTGTCTGTGTAAATAAGTGTTTTTCCCCAAATTTGGGAATTTTTTGCTATTATTTCTTTAGATATTCTGTTTGTTCATTTGTTCTTTTTCTCTTGATGGACCTTACACATATGTTTGACCACTTGCTATTGTCCTACAGATCTCATGAGGTCCTCTTCATTTTTAAAAATTTTTTTTCTTGTGCTCCAAATTGAGTAACTTATGGTGGTCTTTCTTTACGTTCACTGATTTTTTTTTCTGTTTTCTTTCTTGAGCCCATTTCATGAGTTTTTTAGTATTTTGCTTTTACTTTTAGAATTTTCTTTTTGAAAAAGTATAGTTTCCATATCTCTGATGAGACCCATCCATTCATTGACACTATTTTTCCTTCAATATTTAAACAATTTATAATAGCTGCCAATAAATATTTATATGATAAAACTAATGTCTGGTTCACTAATAGTTTTAATTTACTCTTTTCTTATGCTGTTTATGAGGGCTTAAAAAAACATAGCCACTCTGGATTCAGCTGTGTTCTCTTTGGGATTATTGTTTTATTTTTGTACTTTTCTAACCGGAAACAATAAAGGTCCTTTTCTAACTATAGGTACTATCTAATATTTCTATACCATTAGGGCTTCCCATTGTTATATTTTTAGACTGGCCGTGTGGCATAGTCTTTCCTGTTTCTATGTAATTTTATTGTCAGCTAAGAATTTAAGTAGAGGTACAGCTCACTCTGTTTTGCTGCTGTGGTTGATTGCTTTATTTTCAGCTGCTCTATCAGTTTACAATGTGTCCTCAGATACTTCAAGTTCATTCTTCTTCACCTTTCTACCACCAGAGATGTACATATTTGGTTAATACACTTAATTAAAAAAAAAATCAAAGGTGTATTTCTCTCTAATCTCTGGCTACTTTTTTGCTGGATTCCCTGAAAATTTCCCCCAAGTATGTGTAATTTAGCTGTTAGTCAAGAGTTTTGACGTAATTTGTATTCAGATTTGGATCATACTCTTTCTGTGGTTCTCTTCCTGCCTGCATTTCCATTTTACATTTTTGTGTTCTTTTAGCCCTGAATTCTGATTCTGGAACCTTGAGCCCAAAGGCTGGGGTTTTCTGCTATTGTGTTTCTGCAGCCATAGCCATAGGAGTGCCCCAACACCAGAAAATAATAAAACAATAAATATAACAGTAACTCTTCACTTCCAAGTGAGATTTTTGTGATTAGACTATTTGTGGTGGCTTTTTGGATTCTGTTTGGTGTCCATAAATACATTGTTTTACTATGTTACTTAGTTATTATAATTGTTTTCTGTCAGCAGTTTTGTTCTGCCACTCCTTCACTATTAGTCTTAATTTTAAGTTACATTAAAACAAAACCTTTAAAGATACTATGACTTGAAATAATTTTTATACTAAAGCTGAGATTTATGTCTCTATTGCAGATCATTTATAAATGCATGAAATTCTTGAACATTTTTGTTAATAGTAGACTTTCTTTGTTATTTTAAATATCAATAATATATTATTTGAGGTATTTATCTTTCACTGAAAATACACAATTATATGAGACTGTCATCTCCCCACAACCAATTGGAAAAAGATTATAACCTTAAAGTTCTGCTGCTTGAGTAGGCAGCAAATAAAGGATATTGTTTTGATTTTTATTTCTCAAATGTTATCATTAAGGTTGAGAAACTTTTTATAGAGTAATAGATCATTTGATTTTTTTCTCGCTGAATTGACAGTTAATTTCCAGTTTTAATTGTTATGTTGTTCACCTTTTAAAATACTACTTTGGTTTTTAGGACCTCTTTATGAATATGGGCATTCATTTCAGATATGTTTAAAATATCCAAGTAGGTGTCTAAATGATATTTACAAAATTCTTTCATTCGTTTGCTTCATTTAAATTTTTGTGGTAAGTTAATATAACTAATGTTAGTTTATGGTGTATGATATATGAGAATCTTCATGAAGTTTTATCATATTCTCAAATTTTGAAAGCCTTTTAAATATTTCATTCCTACATGCTAATTAAGTTTATCTCCCTTCTACCTTACTCATTTGATAATGAAGTTTATTTTCCCCACTACCATGCTTTTAGTATTTTCAGAAAACAGATTTCTTTTTCTTTTTTTCTTGAGTCAGAGTCTCGCTCTGTCACCAGACTGAAGTGCAGTGGCGCGATCTCGGCTCGCTGCAACCTCTGCCTCCCGGGTTCAAGCGATTCTCCTGCCTCAGCCTCCCAAGTAGCTGGGACTACAGGCATGTGCCATCACACCCAGCTAATTTTTGTATTTTTAGTAGAGACGGGGTTTCACCATGTTGGCCAGGATGGTCTTGATCTCTTGACCTCATGATCCACCTGCCTTGGCCTCCCAGAGTGTTAGGATTATAGGCGCCTGGCCCAGAAAACAGATTTCTTATTTTACCTTTCTTAAAGAGTTATTCCGTTTTTTTGTTTCTTTTGATATCTTGAAGATACCAGAACAAGAACAAGAAAACATTTCTTGGCTTCTAATGTAATTTATGAAGAACTTCTTTTAATTGAAGAAATTGAAAGCAAATATTTACTATGTTAGTAGATATCCCTGTAAGTTAGAAGCTGTATTTCTGTAGACAGAAGATTTTGTTTCCTGGTATCAGTGTGAGTAACAGATAGGAGCAACTGCATACATAATTCAAGACACCAGGTTGCTTGTTGGAACCCACTTGTGACTCTCGGTAAAGCTTTTGTCCAAGGCTTGTGCTGTTCCTCCAGCACTCTTCATTGCTGTTCCAATGGTTGATGTATAGATCCATCATACTCCCTGCTGCCTTTGCTGCTGTGTTTGTTTAAAGCTAACTCCAGGGATCTAATAATGGAAAGAGTCTGCAGCAGGGCAGCTTGAAGCTGAAAAATCAAACATTTCTACTTCCTGAGTAAACCATGATCTTGGAACCCAACAAAAGGATAGGGTACCCTGATGATAGGGTGACTTTAGTGTCCTCACCCTGTATGGGGACTGATTCACAATACTAAGCTCTAATGGAATTGTGCTCCGCCAGTAGCTTTGTGTTTGTAGGGTTCTTTAGGAATTTGTAATGTCACAGAATGGTTTTACACATTGTAGTCATGTATTTCAATCGTAATTTATTGAGTATACCATAATACTCACTGTTTACTTGGTGTCTTAACATGTTTGGTACCAAGGGTTTAAAATTTGGAAGAGTAAGGTTTTCTTAACATTATTGTCATTTTATAATGTCATGCAAGCTTTTTAAAAAATACAATAGATTTAAGCATAGGCATTTATGTTTTAAGTTTCCTGGTTTTCTGCTATAGCTTAAATTTTATAAGGACTTTAAAATATACAGATTCATTATAATTTATTCACAATGACAAAGTTTAGATTATTAATCTAAAATTTAAATATTAGTGATCAAGTCTATCTGATAATGTAAAACTTTCTGAACTATTTTCCCATACATTTTTTTTTTCTCCATCTTTTTACAATTTATTTTAAGAATAGGGATAATTTTTACCTTTTGGAGGATAAATGATTAGTCATACTGGAACTTGAAAGAATTGGGTGTGAACTTAGGCTGCTTCAGAAAGACTTCTCCCTTTTATAAAAGGATTATCCCCATGTCATATTGAATTCATGAAATCATCTGAATTTTAAAATTTACGTGCGTAGCCTTTGTAGTCATAAACATGAATGTTCTAACTTCTTAAAGCCTTTGGATACAAAATACACTAATTTTTTTGAAGTAAAGATTTTAGAAGGACTTTAAGTCCTTCAGAGGACATTTGTACTATGAGTTTTAAAAATCCACATTTTCCTCTAATAAGGGATTATAAAAGGATTAAAAGTCTTGGCTGGAGATTATGATTTACATAGGCAATATATAGCAATATTATTTCCTGAATTGAGGGAGTAGGTGGGGAAAGATTAATTGTTACTATTGTTAAATAGACTTGAATAATAAGTTGTGATCCATACACAGATGGTTCTTATAAATTTACACTGATGTCGGATGGATTTGATGGATATAGGCCTGCATGAGCAGAGATTTTAATATTCTTTTACTCTCATAGACTATAGTTTAAAGATGGGCTAATTGTCTATTACTGGTAGATGCATATAAGTCTTTGCACTCTATTTTTTTGTATGAAGCAAAAATATATATATATTTTAATATATAGTTTCAATATTTTTGCAAAAATAATTATATAGCTATCTTACCTACATTTGTTTGTAAAATTAAATTACATCATGAAATAGTAAAAACTTTTATAATGCTTTTTGATAAATGCATTATAAAGATAACATCTATCTAAAATTCATTTTCATTGAACTAGGAATAATTTGGAAAGGTATTTTAACCTTTTGAGGTGTACAAGTCATTTTGAACACAACAAGAATTAAATATGAAATTTTAAGCACCTGCATTTCACCCAGAGTATAGGTGAGTAATCTAAGAAAGTTACATGAGTTACCATGAGATAAGGAGGAGATTGGTTAATATTAGTCTTTTGAGTATAATAGCATTGTATTTGCATAGAATCATTTAAATAATTTTTGTTTAATGTGCATTGATAATTTTAAAAATGAAATTGCTTTTGCACTTTTCTCATGTGCCAATTTTTTTTTCCAACGGATTAAGGGCCTAAAGGAATAGAGGAAGTGAATGGACACTGATGTTTCAAAATATCTCATTTTGCCTAAAAGCAAGTACCGGCAGATAAATGCCCATAAAGGGATTTCTTTCTTAAGCCCCGTGGATTTTTTCCCCGCACAACTTTTTGTGTGAGTTAGAAATGAAAACCATTCATCTAGTGCCCCAAAGAACGGCCTTATTGAATGGAATAACAGTGTAATGTACCATTGAAGGCAGGATTGAAAGTGATTATCTTGTTAACTCTTGACAGTTACCGCCAGCTTGAAATGGAACCGGCAGGCTTGATTTGCAAATGAATTAGAGCTTTTTCATTTTGTGCCAGGATCATCTTTTTATATTCTGATATGACAGATGCTATGTTCCAGGCTTTTGTTTTTCTTCCGATTTATACTTGCAAATAAAAAACAAAAGATTATTATAGTCATTTTATTTGCATCTTTTCTTTTGGAGTTTATTCTTTGTGTAGAAGTTTTTAATCTTACGTTTTTCAAAAAAATTTTAAAGACTAGTATTGTTTTTTCCAGAATTAAATTTGATTAATTTAAGTACAGTAGTAATTGGGTGTAAAGGAAGATTATACGGGCTTTCAAGAAATAGAAAATAGTTGCAAAGAGAATATTGTAGTTAGTAAACACTGAAACTTTTGGCTAAATTTAATAACTTTTATTTCCCTTGATAACTATTGATGTAAATTTAAACTCTGGAGATGTTTGAAGAATAGTACAAGAAACTCCCATATACCCTTTACATAGATTTATCAGTTGTTTACATTTTCTACCCATTTATTTTATTATCCCTTCCTCCTTCTCCTCCTCCAACTGTTTATAAATGTGTTTTTTCTGAACTAAAGGAGAATATATTGGAAACATTGTTCCCCTTTACTAAAAACTGGTATATATGAGAATAAAGACATTGTCTTATATAACTATGAGTACTAGCTTTTGAGAGGTTAAAAAAAAGAACCTGTTTTTGTGTTTTTGTCTTCTGATATTAGTGGAAATTAATATGCAGGTTTTAATCTCCTCTGTCTTAATGGTTCTGTTTATATTCAGGAATCATCTCAATGACATATGGCAATTTCAATGCATTGTTAATGTATAACTTATAAACCTGGAACTTTGTTTTATTAGTTCAGATAGTTTTTATTATTGGAGGATTAATATAGTTAAAACTTGTAGATTCCATTTAGTATTAAATGTTCAAGGTAGTAAACATACCTAGCCCTAGTCTAAATCATACACATTTTCCATTCATAAAGGTCTTCACACATACATATGTACATACAGATTCATCTTCTTGTGGAGATAAGCTAAATATCTTTTAATTGTTATTTATGGATTCAAAATGTAAGGTTCTGAAAGTCAATTTTCTTTTTTCTTTGTAAGCAGTTATATTTTCTTATGTTGTGTAAATCTTAATAAAATACGGAACTCATGGATAAATTATCCCCCCTTCTACCACAATGGCTTTTCAGTATGAATATTAGCAATGAGGCCTATTTCCTGTAGTACGAAGTCTAGCCGTTCAAAACATGTATTATATTGATATGATATATTGAGAACCTTTATAAAAATGTCAGTGTGCTTCTAAGGTCTGATAAGCATCACCATACTAAATAAGTATTACCCTAGGTCTACTTTCTTTGAGTTAAAACATGATAATAATCTCGGAGGGAAAATATGTAGAATCAGTTGAGAAGCAAGCAGGGACATTTCTTAATATTCAATCTTTGGATTCCATTCATTCTCTCTCCTTCTGTCTTTCTCTCACTCCTACTCTCTCACTCTCTCAGGCTCTCTCTTTCTCATGGTAGTTGCTTGAGTCATGTTTGCTAACTGTATTAAGCTTTGTGAAATGTATCGTTGTTGTTTTTATAGTGTAACACTATGCAGATTTAAGTGTTAAAAATTTTATCATAAACATGGTAATGACCCTATAAAATAACTTAAAATTGAAACATTCAGAGTGCTTCCTCAGTGTTGCCCATTTGCAAACTGAAGCCATTTGGCATTGTTTATGTATTTTAAGACTTCTGTTTACGTATTCTTTAATAGATAAAGCGTATCCGTTTAATGAATGAGATTTAAACAGTGTTTTTAACGTTTAGAACAGTGAATTTTAGGGGTATGCTGAGGTGTTGAGAACATGTTTGGGATTTCATATAACCTGTTCTTTAAAAATTCGATGCCTGTAAAACTGATTATTCAACATTATGCTAAAATATCTTTAATTAATGAAGAAAAAGTCATTTTTATCCACTGTACTGGAATGTTTCTTTCTGATTTTGCTGTTAGTCTTTTTTTTTTTCTTTTTTTTTGGTTTAATAGACATTTATTCCTTTAGTTGAACAACCTCTACACAATCAAAATGTATGACTTAAGATCTTTTCTTTTTTTGAGAAGAAATTTAGGTCTCAAGAACTTTTATGAACTTGCTGTGAGTATTTCCTGGAAATCAATTAACTAAGCCTTTTGAAACCCCTAGAGAAGGTAGGAGAAAATTGGTTCAGAGAAGCAAGCATTTAAATTAAGTCAGCAAAGTCAGAATTTAGAATTGGACAATTCCTTGTCTATATTTCCTTCACACTCAAATTCACCCTGGAAAGCAGTAGCCTAGTCTCCTGGAAGACATGATGGAAGTGGTGGTATACTTTCACTGAAAGTGGATGCATAAGTGTTGGCCCAACTTTGTGGAATGGTAAGGATTTTTAGGGTAGTTTGGCCAGGAACAAGAGAAATAACTGCAGAAAACACATACAGTTGGAAACCATGCACTTGTATGACTTTTTCTGTAGCCTATGGGAGTAGACACAGTGGGTAACCAAGATGTTTTTAAGACTGAATAAGAATGAGGTACTTATAGCCAACTACTTTCCCCTGAATGTGACTGAAGGGTTTCATAATGATCACAAATTAGTGTTATGGTTACGTATTTTAAGGTTGACTTCTAAGCTCACACTTTAAAGGTATTTATCTAATGGCCACTGGCTCACCAGCTTCCCACCCTAGCATATTGATTGCTGGCTTACCAACCTTAAAACTGATAATTTTATCTAACATTCAGTTTCAAAACATACTAGTGTTAATACCATTACCACTAACCATTGAATGCCATGAAGCCATGGCACCGAACCAGGAGCTTTCACCTTTTATGTGAACTTAAAATGGTACTGTGGAGACTGAGGTAGTTTTCCTCAGGCTAACCCCGATTTGTCCCCGTAATTTTCTAAATGTAATCATGACATAGTTAAGATGTCCTCTTCCCACCCTACAATTTTTAAAGCAAAGCCCAATTTAAAAAGTCTGTACCTGCCAAACTGAAAAACCCAGCCACTTGAAAGTAAACCAGCAGAACATTGCCATCACCCCAATAAAGCTGCAGGTTTCATCACATGCACCAGACAAATCTACAGGGCTAGTTTCAGTACTCCTTTTTTAAAGAATTTATTTTAAACCTATCATACTACACAGTATGTTTTATACACTGACATATAACTCCCTAGTAAGATAAAGCAAAGACAAAAATGTTTATCTTACTGGAAACAAGATACAACATCACTTATTGTCTTCAAACATTATTGCACTTTAACTTTCTTAATTTGACATTCATGAAATAATCTGCAGACTAGTTTTAATGGACAAATAACACCTGTAAGCAGACATGACTGCCCTAGTTTATTAGGTATGAATTTTACAAACTTTACTTATATTAGTGGTAACGGTGGAGCTGGAGAATATTGCGCCTTCTCCAAGCTGCCTGGTGAGAACCACCAATCGTGTGGTGGAACTTATGGCTCTTTCAGAGGCCACAGCCCTTTTGGCCTGAAGATGATGTTAGCCCACACATCTCCCTGTGCTTGTGGACTGGTTCGGTGATCCATGGGTGTCAGGATTTCTTCTGATAGTTTTATGGAATGGATCAATGAGGATAACCTCAAAAAATCTCTATGTGGAATCTTCACCAACCCAGTTAGAATTCAGGACTCTTAAGAGCCCCATAGTGGCGTCCAGCTCACTCCTCTTCAGCAACATACTGAAGCTGTGAGCAAACTTTAGCTGGTTAACACCATGATGGACAGGCTTGCCATATGTTGCACCCTTAGGAACTGGGCGTTTTCAGCCACCACGGCGAATACGAATCCTATATATAACGTAACCTTTCTTGGCCTTGTAGCCCAGTCTGCGTAATTTATCAGGCCAGATGGGGCGGGGACCCATGTGGAGAGCAGAGAGCTGGCGATACTGCCAGCAGTGGATCCTCAGAAGAAAGCACATGATGACATCAGACTGCTTTCTCCATAGCTCCTGGATGTACTTGTATGAACCCATCTTGGCTTGCTTGATGGCTGCCGCCAGACAGAAAGGCACCAAGGTTAGCCTTTAGATAGAATAATTAACATTTATCTTTTTTCATGTTACCCCTCTTTTCTCAGACTCTCAGTTTGTAAAGAGTTGAACTGATGCTGTGGAAGACAAAATTTGTCTCCTTTAGTATTTTTCTTATTGGTCCTATACTTTAGTTTATTTATTTTTTTAAATAATCATTTTCCTTAGTTTTTTGACCAGTATTTTTATTACCTAAAATTAATACAATATTACCTTTTTTGATAGCAGACTAAAAGCAGATGGAAGAAGTTGATGATGTTCTCAACTTTTAGATTTAGCTCTCCTTTGTATTTTGTTGCATGTTATTTATTAGCTTATATCTGTCATTTAGAATTTGAAATGCTATCAATATTTATCTTAGTGATTGTCATGCAGATATCAAAATGAGAAGAAAACAACTCATCTCTTTTTGCCTCTGGCTTCCTATCCCCCCATTTCCTAAAGTCAAAATAACCTCATATGGATATATAAATTGAACACAATTAGAATTCAAATGATTCAGACCAGATATCAGCAAACTTTTTCAGCAATGGGCTAAACAGTATATATATATTTAGGCTTTGTGGGCTAAGAGGCAAAATTGAAGGTATCCTGTAAACATAAATCTATAATGAGAAAAAATAAATGTCCACAGTTTTTGGACAAAATTCAAAGTGTAATAATAATTATTTAGCACAATTTTTTTGTAATTAAAATGCATAAATTTTAAAATGGAATTCCTTTTGGGGACTTAGCACTTTACTTGATTAGGGTTCTAAATTAATGTTCCTTGTTATCAGAATTGATTACAAACATTTATCTTTTAATGCTAATCTGTAATGAGATTTTAAACATTTCATCTTTGAAAATGTCTTCACACAGATAGGTATTGCCAAATTTGGTTGCAATCTGTGATCATGTTCATTGCTTAAAAGGCATTTATAAAATTCCGTTAGATTCTTTTCTTGATTTTTGTCTTTTAGTTATTATATTGCAGATTAATCACTTCCAATTAAAGTAGAAGCTCCTCAGTTGTGCAGTTAAGTGGATTTGTGAATATGGAAATTTTCTTTGCACTTGCATTAAGGGCAGAAGAATACTGCTGGAACTGTAATGTGAGGTCAAAAAACACTCCTTGAAATGTGTGTCGGAATGAATATCTTCTTTTAATTTTGACAGCATGGGAAGTATATAAAGCAGTTTGATATTACTTTGTGATTCAAGCAACATCAGTTATTACTGAAATGGCTTTACTGTGGTATGAATTTTGCATATAGGCACCATTTTGCCTTGTAATTTTAGGTTGAGCTCATTAAAATTTATTTTTATTTATTTATTTATTTTTGTTTTAGAGACAGGGTCTCACTCTGTGGCCAGGCTTATGTGCTGTGGCAGGGTCATGGCTCACTGCAGCCTTTGGAACTCTTGGACTGAAGCAATCCTCTCACTCAGCTTCCACCTAGTAGTTGGGATTATAGGCATGAGCCCCTGTGCCCAGCTAAGGAACATTTTTATTTTATTTTATTTTATTTTATTTTATTTTATTTTATTTTATTATACTTTATGTTCTAGGGTACATGTGTACAACATGCATTTTTTTATGTCTGCTGCTGAAGCTAAAAGTGGTTTAGGATAAAAGTGGTTGAGGGGGTTCTTCTCAGTCAGAAAATTTCAGTATTGATCCCTTATGTGAAACATCACAATTAGACTCTACCACTGTTAAGACATCAAACTGCTGCCATATGTTGGAGTAATCAGGATATTCAGCGTCTGTATCTGTCAAAAAAATCATACAACCAACAATGGACAAGTCCACAAGAGCAAGTGAGATTCATTGTTGACACTTCTGGTTGAATACCACATTTTGCATTCAGATATTTTTACAAAGTATTTGTTGATGAATAATACAGTGAATAACTGTAGGCTTTAAATTTTCACAGATTTACATTTTCACAAGCTTTGTAGATTTGTCCAACTAAGCCTCTTTCGGCTCTCTATTGTTAACTACCATGATATGTAACACATCTTAGCAGATTCCACATCAGGTTGTACTGAATGAGTGTTTTCTCAATTTTGTTGAAAATATTCTCATGTTCTATGCATAATTTTCATGGAGGCTAATTCTTAAGTCATTTCACATTCAGCATTGACTCCTCAAATAAACAACTGAGCAGTATCTCTGACGTCTGTTGGCTCACGAAGAGCCAAGCAAAACCACTTCAACTCATTTGCCTTATCTCTTCATTGGACATATTGATGATACTCCCTGTGTCTTCAACAGTTTGAACAACTGTTCTTGCTGAAAGTCTAATAGTTTTAAGCAAGTTTATTTTCTCTGGACACATGTCTTTGACTGCAGTAGAACACTAATTAAGTCATCTTTGGTAAATGGCTTTCATTGATTGGTTGACAAATGCACCACTCAGAAACTCATTTTTATTTTTTTATTTTTGTGAAGAAATTCTGCTGTGATGAGATATTCCATTTTAAATATTCTATTTTTTTATACTGTTGCTTTCCTGTGAGTTGGAAATACTGTAAAGAGTTCAGTCAAGTATATACTATTTTTAAAAATCAACATATATGCTATTTTTCCAGCACAACTCTAGTGCCATTGTATAATAAGCACAATAAATTGCCATTTAATTTGATAAAATAGTCCACACTTCACTGTGCCTTAAAAAGGACATTTGAAGGCTCCTTTTCTATTCTTTTCTGATTTTGATATGATTGTTATACACTGGTACTAAAAATTAAATGTCACATCACAGCAGTTTGTAAGGCCCTTGAAACTCCATTTAGTTATGCTGTTACTGTGATTTTTTTGTGCCCTGAGCAGCAGTGCAAACTAATGAGAGTGCCATGCATGATTTCTGTTGCAACTCCTTAGCTATTGTTAATAGCATTAAAGCATCCATAGAAATACATAAAAGAATGAGTGTGGCTGTGTCCCAACAAAACTTTATATATTGACACTAAAATATCAATTTCAGTAATTTTCATGTGTCACAAAATATTATTATTTTGATTTTTTTCCCAGACATTTAAGAATGTAAAAACGATTTTAACTCATGTGCTATACGAAAACAGGAAACAGGCTGGATTTGGCCTATAGGCCATAGTTTGCTGATCCCTGATTTGTACTTTCAGCTTAATAGAATAAGCTGGCATACTTTTAAATTCTCCATTGGCCTTTAAGTATTACTAATAAAAATTTGGTGAAAACTATCCATGAATTGAATATAGGTTTTTTATTTTATGCAGGCAGATATAAAACCATTTATTATGAGGAAGTAATTCCTAGAAGAATCTTCATTTGTACTGCCACTTTATGTGAACTGGAAAAAAACAAAAGTCTTTCTTATATACAGTGGTATTTCAAGCCTCTAGGATTTCCCCCATGCCATTTCCTCCTTCCTAGATGTAGGTTGTGCTTATTGAGCTTAGATTCTATTAGGAAAGATTGCAAGTAAATAAATAAACATAGATTATGTGGAACTATTTTGTAGCTTATTGTAATCAGTGGGAACTCTGGAAAACCAGACTGTCAAAATTGACAGGAAAAGAAGACTGATCAGCTGGTGTTGCTGCTGTGTATACCATGGTATGAGTATAGGTAGTATGCAGGCACTGCCACCACCACTGCCTCTGACATTGCTGCCACTGGACTTAGCTCTGTTGCCACTATCACCTAGAATAATCTTTTTATTCTTGTCTTTAATTAACTATTCAAATTTCCTAGTATAATTCATGTCATCCTATATTTGGAATACTTTGATTCAAAGCTCACCAAATTAGGAATGGTATTCAGATTCTGGGTAGCTTAAAAAGCATAACAAGTACACCCAAGAAGAAGGCTGTAGTGAGCGAGCATAACAGTGGAATAAAATGAGGAAATAATTCCTTGACCTTCTAAACCAGTTCTTATTTTCCTTTCATTCTATCTGATAGGTCCCTGTATTAACTTCTGATATATTTTTCATATCACATGTTTATTAATTAATTAAACTATTAGTAACTAATGATTAGGTACTAATTATATATTTGTGCGATGGTTTTTATACCTGTCTTTAAGCTCCACATGACCTAGTCTATGTTGTTCATAATTGTTTCCATAATACCTATCACAGAATCTGGCCCAGAGATAGTGCTCAGTAATAGTTGTTGAATGAATAAATAATGTTTATGTGTGTGTGTGGTGGGGGGCAAATCATGATAGCTCTGGTGAAAAGGAATTGAAGGGTTTTGAGCTCGAGAATGAAGTGATTCTTTTTTTTGGGGGGACGGAATCTTGCTCTGTTGCCCAGGCTGGAGTGCAGTGGCATGATCTCGGCTCACTGCAACCTCTGCATCCCAGATTCAAGCAATTCTGCCTCAACCTCCTGAGTAGCTGGGGCTACAGGTACATGCCACCATGCCCTGCCAATTTTTTGTATTTTAGTAGAGCCAGGGTTTCACCCTTTTGCCCAGGCTGTTCGCGAACTCCTGAGCTCAGGCAATCCACCCACCTTGGCCTCCCAAAGTGCTGAGATTACAGGCGTGAGCCCCTGCACCTGGCCTGAAGTGATTCATTTTTAAAAGATTAGACTGGCTGTTTTGGGATAGGTGGATGAGAGTGAAACAACAGTGGAAGTGGGGAAAACAGCTATGACAGAATTAAGAAAGACTAGGTTGGAGGTCATGGCAATTGAATTAGGATGATGGCAGTTGATACAAATATAGATAGTTTTTGTGATTACTTAAGAGGTAGAATCAATAGGCCTAACTGATAGATTGTATTTGTAGGGGGAAAGAGAAGAAAGTGAAGTGGTTGATTCCCAGGTTTTTGGCTTGAGCAAAAGGATGAATGATATAATCCTTTTCTGAAATAGGAAATACTGAAAAGGATCAGTTTTGAAGGAAGAACTCAAGAATTTAGTTTTGGATCTATTGAGCATAAGCTTTTTTGTTTGTTTTTGTTTTTGTTTTATTAGATACCCAAATAGAGATGTCAAATAGACAACAGGATAAATGAATCTGGAGCTTATGAATGATATGCATTTTTCCCACATGTACATATAGGTTGCTGTTAATGCTGTGTGTGAGGGTGAGATGGATTAAGAAGAAAGTATAGCACAAGACCAGGGCCCAGGACTGGTCCTTGGGGAGCTCTTACCTTTGGTGGCTAGAGAGAAGAGCATGAAATTACAAGAGAATTGAAGAGCCATTTTTTTCAGAAAATGTAGAAAACCTGAATGATATAATATAAAAGACAAGTGAGGAAAGGCTGTGAAGTATTGAACATGAGTTCAGCATGGGCTTATCAACATGAATATGAATGTTAGACAGTATCAGATGGTTCTAAGAATTGTATAAAGAGAAAGATGATAAAGTAGACTTTGGATTTGGTAACATGGGGGAACCACTGATGACTTTAGCCAAGAGTAATTTTTGGATGTGGTGGGAGGTAGGAAATGGGAGATAGAGTATGTGTATAGTTCTCTCTTTCAAAAAGTCAAACTGAAGGGAAGCCTATGAGTAACATGGTAACTGAGGAAACTGGTTCCAGGCCAAAATTCTATGTGTGACCAATCAGACATAACCATTGGCAGTTACAGGGTTTTGCCTGGCAGGCCTCATGGCAGAAAGCTGCCCTCCTCATACTGCTACACATACATGGTAAACAGCCAGTGCTTTGCAGTTTTCTGGAGGGAGATGCAGCCAATGACTCAACCATACCCACCTCCCCACCCCCGGCCCTGTCTATGCTTATCAAAGAGCTTCATGTGGTAACAAAGCAGGTTTACCTAAGCAAGTAATTAACTTGGGAAACGAATGTATACATAGAAGCCACATAAAATAATTACTGATAATTAAGTGCCAGACTATTGGGAGTTTTCTATAAGGGAAGTACATTTGACCTTGATATCCACAGATTTAATATTCTGTCTAGTCAAAGTGATGTGGCCTGTTGTTTGTGACAATTTGTAATTTTTGTGTGGCATGACCTAAAGTCTGTGTTCTGCGAGAATGCTGTGAAGAAGTCATGTAACTTAGCCAATGAATAAAGCCTGCTACCTGGTCAGCACCGTATCTCACAGTGGTTTTGTTTTCTTCTCATGTTAATGTATTGGACAATCCTCATCAAAGGTCTGTGTAGTAATGATGATGTTGACAATAATTAGTAATATTTGCTAAATGCAGTGTGCTGGGCACTTTACATGCATTATTGCATTTTCAACTTGGGACATTTGCAAAGATCCTAGCGCTTACCCATTAAATGTCAGAAAGGACTGTAAGTTTAGAGATTAAGAAATTATTATGAACAT
Source organism: Papio anubis (assembly GCF_008728515.1). Lineage (NCBI taxonomy): Eukaryota > Metazoa > Chordata > Mammalia > Primates > Cercopithecidae > Papio > Papio anubis. The sequence continues at coordinate 133,503,117 of NC_044977.1, read as the reverse complement.
AGTCATGGTGAGAGTTTAATTGGTTCTTGTACAATAAATATAAGAATTTGTAGATTTTGAGAGGAAGAGAATATTGTTTTAGGTAGATAAATGGATGAGCAAAATTATGGAGGTGATAATGAACTGGTTTGAGAAGAGTTACATATTGGCAGAAAATTGTTAGTCAGGTAAGGTAGATTATAAAGCGGACAATGACATAGACTTGGGATATGAAGACATTGATGTTAGGGAGAAGGTATTGGAGGACTTTTGGTGGTTAGTGATAGGAGCCAAAACTACATAGACAAAGTGGGGATACATTATTGAGGAGTTCACTATTTCTGTTTGTCTCGTGCATTGCGAACATAACTGTGTTCCTTATCTCTATTTCACATTCTCCATCTCTAAATTGAATTAATCTATAGCTTAGATAATCACATACCAAAATTAAATTATGTAGATGGTATAAGGGTGAACAAAAATGTAGACAAGGTTTTCAAAGTGAACACTAGAGGTAAAAGGTATGTGCATAAATAATTTATGATTATAGATAACAGGAAAAATGTGAGCTGAATGTAGACCCAGAATAATACACTACTCAATAAAACTGCTGTGAGGATTTTTTAAAAAATATTTTAAAAATTGGACTAATTTTTTTTTTTCATGGAAGACACTTTAGAAAACATATAAACAATTAGAATGAACAAAAAAGCACTCATAATTCCACTGTCAAATACTGTTTACTTTCTGGTTTATATCTTTTTAGATAAACACACATGTACCACACTGTACACATGGATGTATAAAACCTACCCTCTTACATTTTGTAACATGCTTTATAAAAAAAAAAAAAATACTTACTATAGCACAAGACCATTTTGTGAAAATATATAACTACGTCACATTTAATCGTTTTCTGTTGTGTGGTTATTATATTTTATTTGACAGTTTGCCATTATTGGGCATTTAGTTCTTAGGGGTTTTTTGTATTAAATACAATGGAGTGATTAATATTTTGTGAATGTATCATTGGGATAAACTTAGAGAAGTAGACTGTGAGGCAAAGGCTTTGTGTGTATTATTGAGAATGTTGGTACATTCTCCCAATTGCCCTCCAGAAAACCTGTGTTGTTTTCTGCTTCCACTGGCAGTGCATGAGGATACCTGATTCTCAGCACCTTTGTCAACAGTGGAAACATTATCATTTCTTTTCACCTTTGCTTGTTTGCTAGGTGAAAAATGGCATTTCCTTTTATTTTATGGATCTTTACTGTACACTATAAAATTTTCCTAACTGTATAAATATGTTAGCTATTTATACAGTATTTGTTTTGTGAATATTGTAAGAATTTAATGAGAATGCAAGTGTAAATGACCAGGTTCAGCGCCTGGCATATAGTAGCCTATCAATCAGGGTTAGTGTTTATTGTTACTTGAATCCTCATCACTTTGCTGCCTCCTTCCTAATCATGTTTCCAATTAAGGAGTAAAGGAATATTGTAAAATCTTGTTTTATTCTTGAGGTTATTGTTTTTTAGAATTGACAGTAATAAATTCTCCCTTGACTAAAGTTTGGGAATTGAATTCAATTTTCTAGCTGAGCCTGAGCGGTGTAGTGTGATCTGTTTAATCTCTCTGAGCTCATTTATCTCATCTATGAAATAGGTATAATAATTACATCTCTTTATGATAAAATCATAAGTGTTAAGTGAGCGGATTATGTAAAGCGCTTGGTACAGCGCCTGACAAACTCTGTTCAGTATTTCCTCACAGGTGGAATCTCTGAGAAGGTCAGTTCACTTAGACAAATACTACGAAAATTTAAGTGCTGGGAAGTGCAAAGAGGTCTTTAGGAAATGGCAAATCATTTGACTTGAGCAAGAATCTTGAATTGTAGGCTGAGGAGTTTGATTCATTAAACAAGGAAAGACTTCATTATTATTTCCTAGCACTATTAAATGCTTACTTGATTAAAATTATACCTTAGTTTTCAGTTTCCTGTTGAGTTAAATAGGAGAACAGAAGTTAAACAGAACAACAACAGAAGGAAGAGAAAATCATCAAAAGACTTTAATAATTGAAGACTTGGATAATCAATGTCTGAGTTATTCAAACTTTGCTGTTTTCAGGAAAAATATCCACATGTTGCACTTTTCCCTCAATTTTTTTTTCTCCGCCCAAATGGAGTCTCGCTCTGTCACCCAGGCTGGAGTGCAGTGGCACGATCTCAGCTCACTGCAGCCTCCGCCTCCTGGGTTCAAGCGATTCTCCTGCCTCAGTACCCGGAGTAGCTGGGACTACAGGCATGTGCCACCACACCCAGCTAATTTTTTGTATTTTTAGTTGATACGGGGTTTCACTGTGTTAGCCAAGATGATCTCTATCTCCTGACCTCATGATCCACCCGTCTCAACCTCCCAAAGTGCTGAGATTACAGGCATGAGCCACTGTGCCTAGCCTTTTCCCTCAGTTTTAACAGCTAAAGACGTAATAGGATATATTTATTACCTTCTATTTGGGATTGTTGACTGTGTTACATATGGGAATATATTGCTTTTATGAAATTATTGGGACATAATTTTATAGCAGAATTTTTGGAAGTAGAAATTGTATTTTAAAATTACATTTAAATTTAGATTATTTATAATTGTAATGTGAATTTAATTGATATTTAAATATTTGTACTTATATTGAAGTACTAGAATGCATGAATTTATTTATGATTAAATAGTGGAGATGAAATATACTAGGTTTATTTCCCCTTATAAAAATTATTTAACCCCAGTTCTGCAAGTGAAATAAACATTGTATAAAATCATCAATGATTTTTAAATCTAAAGATTATTCTTTTCTTATACTCCAGTTTTATTTATAAGGATAAATCAGAAAGAACCTAAATGTCTGAAAATAAGGGGTAAGTTAACTTATTGTACATCTGTATGCAGAATAGTACACAAACATTAAAATATTATATGCAAGTATATTATTAACACCCAGAAGCTATTTACAGTATAAAATAGTGAAAACATTTAAGCTATATAACAAATCAACCATGGTCCCATTTTTATAAGAAAAATAATTGTATTTGTGCGTATTCATAAGAATGTCTGGAGGAAAAAACAAGGACATATTGAAGCTATTATCTTTGGCTAGTAGAATTTCAGATAACTTATTTTTTCTTCATTAGAACCAGATGTGATTTTGAATTTTTCTACAATAAGCATTTATTATTTGCTGGGTCACTTGTAGCCCATGTGGCACCTTTGTGCATATTATACAAGATGTCTTTTTCCTGTGGATGCATACCAGGATATACTGTTTGGCCAGGGCATATAGCTTTTAGCTTCCACTTGCCCCCTTGAATTTTTTGTCTTTTCATAATGAACAACACGCACAACTGTATGTGATAGACCTAAAAACTTACATTATAAAACTTATTTTTAATTAATTAAAGTTGTATGACCTTTTAGTACATCTTCTCTGGGCAGATCACTCTTCATACTTGAATTCTGCCAGGTCATGCTGGACCTTTGAGCTCTCTCTTCCTGCCTCCTCTCTTCTATGTACTCAGTCTACCCAAATACAATGAATCCTTCAGGATCTAGCTAAAATTACCCTTCTCTTTGAAATCTTTTCCAACCACTCTAACACATCTGGTCATTTTTCCTTTTTATGAACTTTCCTTGAACAAGGTCAAAAGCATGGGTTGAAGTGGGGGGTGATGGTGAATAGCTTGCATCTCACCTGCTAACTCCAGACAACTGGCCTTGACTCCTTAGTAAAATGTGTTGAGTTGGACCTGACCTCAGTTGGAAAGAGAGTTGTCATTGATGATGAGTGTTTGTCCTGCATGTGAGAAATACGAGATAGGTAGCATGTATCACATGCCCTTTCACTGCCTGGATTGGACGTTAACTTTTTTTTTTTTTTTTTTTTTTTTTTGAGACGGAGTCTCGCTTTGCCGCCCAGGCTCAGTGCAGTGGCCGGATCTCAGCTCACTGCAAGCTCCGCCTCCCGGGTTTACGCCATTCTCCTGCCTCAGCCTCCCGAGTAGCTGGGACTACAGGCGCCCGCCACCTCGCCCGGCTAGTTTTTTTGTATTTTTTAGTAGAGACGGAGTTTCACCATGTTAGCCAGGATGGTCTCGATCTCCTGACCTCGTGATCCGCCCGTCTCGGCCTCCCAGAGTGCTGGGATTACAGGCTTGAGCCACCACGCCCGGCCAGGACGTTAACTATTTTATATACCATCTTCCCTCAGTATCTGTGGGATATTGATTCCAGGGCCTACTGCACATACCAAAGTCTATGGATTCTTAAGTCCCTGAAATGAAATGGCATAGTATTTGTCTATAATTTATGTTTTTTATCTAGATTACTTATAATACCTAGTACAACTTAAATGTTATGTGAGTGGTTGTTATACTGTATTGTTTAGGGAGTAATGTCAAGAATAAAAATCTGTGCATGTTCACTACAGGTACACATTCCCCCCCGACCCCGAATATTTTTGATCTGCGGTTGGTTGACTTCATTGTTGTGGATTCACAGATAGGGAGGACTGACTGTACTAGCCTTGGTTTGACAACACAGTTTTTAGCATCTGAGGCATAGACGCCATATTTCTTCTTGCTTTTTTTCCGTTGATGATGTTTATGTTGTCATTGTTTTTATTATCCCCTCAGAATTTATGGTGGAGCTAAGGGAGCTTAGGAAATAACATTTCTGTTGTACTTCCTTCACCTTGACATTTCAAGTTTGTTTCTGCTATAATTTATCTTGTGTCTAAAAGATCTCTTTTATTGGTTCTTTTACATCAGCTCTACTGATGACAAATTTTTAGTTTTCCTTTGTTTGCAACTGTTATCTAGAGCATGACTTCAGAAATACTGAAATCTCTTCTCTTTCCCCTGTAGACCCTTTCTATGAACTCTGTTTATTTGACTGGTTTTAAGTTGCAAAACTGATCCATACCAGCGTAAGTGTCCAGCTTCCCACTGGAATAAGCCAAGTGTGTATCATAAGTTCTTTGCTGTTTAACATATTTAATTTAAACTTGTCCTGACATAGTGGATGCTCACTAACATTTGTCTATAAAACTAAAGGATCTTAAAAAGAAAACAAAACACTTAAATTTTGTTACTATGGTAGACTTATCTGTGCAAATGATTTATAGGTTCTAGAGCTTTTTTTATTACCAATAATAGATCAAAAACTGCTTGTAAAATGTAAACATCTGAAAATCATCATTCTGAACCATAGTAACATAAGAATATTCATTTAGAGCCGCTAATTTGCAAGGTGTTCGCCAATCAAGAGAAAAGTGCTCACTTCAAGAGAAAAGTTAGAATTTAAGAATTCTAACCAAACCTGCGAAGCAGAAACTGAGAATTTCAGGAAGATCTTTGTGGATCAGAGTACTGACATTAAGCATTTTTAAAAATTGGGTTAAAATACAAAAATAGAAATTATTTTTGCTTGCTTTTCCCAACACACTGTACCTTCTTGCAAATAGAACATAAGAATGTGCTTGTATCAGGATATCTGTAGTGTTCTATTGGATGCTAGCCAAAATTTATCTATCTGTCTATCCATCCATCCATCCATCCATCCAAGATTTGATATTTGAAAATGAGACTGACTTTCATTTATGGGTATTACAGTTGAAATGGATTTCAAGGAAATTAAAAAAGCTGAAACTTATATAAAGATTTTTTTTGTTTTGGAAGTGGAGTATAGTCATTTGGTCCATTATTAGGCTGTTATATTGAACCAGTATTTACTGAGTGACTTCTATATTATATGCTGATTATCTTATTAATTTGTGATTTTGAATGTAAGGTGAGAAAAATTTGAGAAATATATAACTGAACAAAGACCATGAGTAAATAGTAGAGCTGAAATTAGAACTCAGCTTTTTCTTAGATTTATATTTTACCAAACTTTTTATTCATCAGTGACATTTGATACATAACAGAATTTAATACATGTAAAAATGCTTTCATTATTGTTTGAGATGGAAAATGTAGATTTTTAATAATGTGTGTAGTCAGGCTTTTATAAGCCTTCAGTGACATCATCTAAAAATCCAACTCCTGTAGATTTTGCTTTATGAAAGAAAAAATACAAAACTAACCATGATCTTAGCTCTTATATCCATAGAAAACTGCAGCATACTAGTCTTTTAAAACTAAATAATATGTTTAGTTGATGACAAAAAAATCTACTGTACCTTTTTATTTCAGCCAGGTATGGTGGCTCACACCTGTAATTCCAGTTCTTTGGGTGGCTGAGGTGGGAGGACCACTTGAGGCTAGAAGTTCAAAACCAGCTTGGACAACATAGCGAGACCCTACCTATCTCTACAAAAAATAAGAAAAAAACTAGCTGAGTGTGGTGGCACATGCCTGCGGTCATAGCTACTTAGGAGCCTGAGGATGGAGGGCCACTTGGGCCCAGGAGTTAGGGTCTAACTAGATGTTTCTATTGGATTCCAGCCTGGCTGACAGAATGTCTCTTTAAAAAATTTATTATTTTTAATAGTTAACTCCACTTTTCATAATTACTGTATATATACGCATTTTTACATGGGATAACACATATATTACTGATTATAATTATATTTAATCTTTTATTTACTAAGGACTTATTCAGTGGAATGATACTTTAATGCTACTTCAATTAGTTATGTGATTTATGGTTTATGAGTATTTTATAACTAAACCCTCACTGGAATTTTGGCTTGCTCTGTGAAATGGTTTTGGTTTATATTTATTTTGTTAAATTTCTACTCATCCCCCCAAAAAAGTCACTTTTCTTGTAGATATCTTTTGTTTCTTAAATTTGTTTTAAAGTAATCACTTTTATAACTAAATCTATAATAGATTTCGGATTGAGATAATAGGGAATGATGAGAAAAATTGTCATTACTTGACTGGGAAAATCAAGTAATTTAAGTTATTTTCCTAAGCTTATATTTTGACAAATGTAGATGCAAAATATTAATAGTAAAGGAAATTGCCATCATCAGAAAGAATAGTATTTTTTCAAAATAAATATCATTATTAAGTATGGCTCCTTAACCTGATTGCTATAGACTACTAAAAATCTGAATGTTCACTTGGTATGATGGGTATTGTTTTTCTGTTTTAAGAAAAGGAAAGAAAAGTCAATGACTTTCTAGTAAGACTAGGTCTAAAAAAAATCTTAGTTTTTTGTCTACAAATTTCTTAAGAGGACATAAGCTTTATTGTAGCAGTAGATTTTAGACTTAGAGTATATTTCTTTTGGAAAAATAATGAAATTTGTTTGTAACAAAGGGAAAGTAATACCTAGTTTAAATTTTTTTCTTGCCCGCCATGGCATGATTGATAAATGGCATCTTCTCATGCCTAAGATTGAAACTATCAGGTGCTACCTGGTTTATTTAGGGCAACCTCAGCCTTTTCCCAGTTAGTTTTAAAATGTCTGCTTCATACATGTTGAGCCACTGCATTTCCTGCTTTAGAGCCTGGTGTTATGCCAACATTACTATCTGTGCTGCCTCAACTACAAATTGGATGAACAGCCTGTGACACTTTTTCAATATTATTACATTAAACCAAGTGGATTTTGATTGATAACCTAATATTCAACTAATGCAGAACATCAATCATGGCAAGTATATTAATTATTTAATATTGCAGTCTAATTCAGAAATCGATGTGCTGCATGAGGGGAAGGGAAACTCATGGTTCCCAGAAGATTTAAGACAGGGAATGATTTAAAAAGGACCTGCTGTACTCCTGTGTGTTAGTTCGATACAAATCTTTATTCATTTGCCAATAATCTCTTCCCATTTTCCACTTCAGGACCATTTTATCAGTTTTGAGACCTATAATTGAATTAAGTCTGCTTTCAGCACAGGGCAAAAGGAGTTGCACAAATATTGATGAAGTCATGACAGGGACAACCCAAGAGACAGACCACTAAAGAGGACAGATTTTATACCGTTTGTTGTAAGATCCTTCTATCAATGTCTTGGATGTTGCCTCTCTATTTTTTCAAATTCATTAAAACTTTTAGAATCACTTTTAAGACTTTTGTGTTTAAATATCCTCCATCATAATAACGTTTCTATAGTTTATTTTTTATCCTCATCTACATTATCCTTCTTTTTAACAGCAACCTGGTATGTTAGGTAAGGCAAGTAAGCCTCACATCATAGGTGGACAATCTGAGATTGAGAAAAGTTGGATTTTACTCAAGCTCACATGACTATTTTGTAGTAGTGTTTAAATTTGAGTGTAGGCACTCTGCTTCTAAAACCAGTATTGTATGTCATACTGTCTTGTGTTGTATTTATGTACTCATGATACTTTACCTGTGTTGTTTTGAGATGGTCATTCTTCCTTATCTTTTTGACCAAAGTAAAAGTAAAGAAAACTGATTTTCATGGAGAACTTGAGTAAACTTAGGTGTCCCAATGTGATATGTTAAGCTTTATGTATATGCAAACCTTCCAGATATAAATGAAAACTTACTGGTTTATCTTTCACTAGACTAGAATATACTTAAGTCTCTGACTCTCATATATGTATATATTACCTAAAATTACCTTCCTTTCATATATACATACATATGTATACATACATAATACATACATACATATGTGTGTATGGGAGTAGGGGACTTAAATGTATTTTGTCATTAAACCATTAAACTTGCTGCCCCAGCTTTCTTTTGGTTCATATTTGCCTGGAGTTATGGGAAATCTTTTTTTTTGGGAAACTCTTCTGAATCAGTTTGTATTGTGTGTCTTTTGTAAATAATACATTGCTGGATTTTGTTTTTTTATCCAATCTGAAAATCTTTTCTGGAATTTCAATTCCAGATGATTATGGGTGAACTTTCTCTGGTTTTCTTTTTAGTTATTGATTACTTAGATTACAATAATTGCTCAATTCTAGGCCATCCTTTACTTGCCTTACCTTGTTGATTCTTCCTGAATTTATTTCCCTTCTTACCTGCATTATATTCCTCAAGACTTCTTTTAAATAATGTCTTTATGTGGTGAATTTTTTGAAACCTTGCATGCTGAGAATTTCTTTATATTTATTTGTATTTAAATAATAGTTTATTAGCTATATGTTAATTCTTGGTTCACAGTTCTTTTCCTGTAACACTTTATCTTGAGAGTTATTATTACTCCATTATCTTCTTGTCTTCACTTTAGTGTTGAGAAATCTAATATCAGTGTTATTCTTCCTTTGTGTAGGGGTCTCCTTTTTCATTCCAGAAGCTTTTTGACTTCTCTTAATCCATTATAGTCTTAAATGTCCGTATAATATGCTTTGCTGTGGATTTTTAAGCATCCTTTTCAGCACTCTATGTGCCCTTTCAACCTGAGTTTGAATATTTTTATATCTGGGAAATCTCTGTCATTATTTCTTCAAATATTTCCTTTCTTTCATTTTTTTTAACCCTCCTTCTAGGATTCTCATTATGTAGATGTTAACACTTCTACTCCTGTTCTTAATTCTATCAATTATTTGTCTTGTCTTTTTGCCCCCTCCCTATGCCTTCTACAATAGTTCTTCTACCCAGTTTTCCAGCTTATGAATTCATCCTCTGTCTGTATCTATTGTGTTTTCAATCCATCCTCTGAGTTCTTTATTTCAAATGATTATGTTTGTAATACCCACTATCATATATTGGTTCTTTTTCAAAACTTCATTTTCATACTTATATTTCTAAAAATCATCTCTTTGAAGATGTTATTATGTTCACATTCTTGTTCTGTTTTCTCTGGATAAGATTATTATGTTTTTAAATTCTGGTTTATACATCTTACAATTTTCCTTGTGGGTTCATCTATTTTTTCCTAACAGCATTTAGCTGCCTCAGATAGTAATTTTAATCTAAAAGGAGGGGTAAAAATCTAAGATCTGACTTATGCTTCTCCAGGCTAATTTAAAAACTAGAGTGGACCACCTCTAGTGTTCTAGTGTAGCCTCAACTACTTTCCCCATTGTGGCTCCCACACCCTCAAAAACAGTAAAAATAAATAAATAAATAAATAAATAACCACCTACACCCTACACATGTTCGTGCACATACATGCACCTGTGCCTTCCTCCTAATACTACTGTTTTATCTCAGGCAGCAGCTCAGTGTTGCAAATTGCCTTGTTCTTTACATGGGTTGGAGATAGAGTGGGACTGCGTAGTACTGCTCAGAGACCTGAGCTGGTTGCTACTGACTCTGTACCCAAGCTTATCTTGTGATTCAGATGTCATATCCTTAAATATATTGATTCAGTCATTTTATTGGGTGCCAGAATATAAAAATTAAAAAGATGGAATGCATATCTTCAAGGAGTTTTCACTTCACTGGTGTAAGTAGGAAAGTAAATTGGCATTTATTAAATACTGTGATCAGTTCTGTGATGGGACATGCCCGGAGTGTTATGGAAACATATAGGAAGAATTCATTACATGATTTGTGGGAAAGGGAGGAGGTTTCCCCAGTTGAAGAATGGTTTAGGATGAGTCCTGAAGGGTGGATTTTAATTAGATGGGGAAGATTAGAGGAGGCTGGGAGAAAAGGAGCATTTTAGGTAGAGGGAGAAAGTGGTTCATTGGTGAGTGAAACCAGGTTAAACGTAGCTTGTTGTGGCTGCTGTTGTTACTTTTCATGTAATGTAGCATTGACAAGATAACAGAGGGAATAGGTAAACTGCAGTATGGTAAGATATTGTAGATTTTAAGAAGAGAATTGACATGATTAAGTTTACATTTTAGAAAAATTTTGCTGTGTTAATGGAGAATGAATTGACATGGGACAAGGCAGGAACTATTGACATTCAATAAGAGGATATTGCAGCAATTTAGGGAGAAAAGATGAAGGACTGAAATACCATAAAAGCTGTGAAGATAGAAATAGTTAGATCTAATGATAATTAAGGATATTGAATAGCCAGGGCCCTGTAGTTGATTACATTTGGTTACATTTGATAGTGAAGGAAAGGGAATGTGCCAAGAATAATGTCTTGTTTTCTCTCAGCCATGCCATTCAAAACATTTTATAAATATCTTTTAATTTAAAGAATTACTTAGAAACATGGCAAAGCAATAGCCTACATTTTCTTTTTGTTTTAAAGAACAGTTTCTTGTCCTCGTTCTAAAATACAGGTATCTCAGAAAATTAAGTGATTTTCCCTAAGATTGTGGCAGACACAGTTGACAGCAAACCTACCCTGAAATGAGGCTATTTACAGTCTTTGTTTATCCCATTTTGTGTGGACATTAATATGTTTCTTTCAGAATTATTTAACGTGTATGATGATGAGATGCTGCATCAGACCCTCCTGGCACCATTGTATGACATACCTTAACCTTTCTAAAATCTGAAATATTCTGATAAAGCATGTCTAGCCCCAGCTATTTCAGATACTGAAGTATGGACTTATACTTTGAATCTGATCACTTGTGTTCTTTTTATATTGCAATATTATTTTCTAATAAGAACCATTTTGTGACAATGTAGCTGTGGCAGAAAGCGAAGTAGATGTGTATTATATAGCACAGACTCTAAGATAGATTGCCAAGTGAAGGTACAAAATGGGGTGTATAATATGCTTCTATTGTGGATTTCAACAGACATAGAAGGGGGACACCCACACACACACACATACACACACACACACACACACACACACGAGTGCATAGAATATCTTCAGAAGGATAAACCAAGATTGAGAACTGGGAGTCAGTGATGGGAGGAAGATTTAATTTTATTTAGTGTGCACGCGCGCACACACACACACACACATATGTTGCCCTGTTCAGATGTTTCACTATATGTTACTTTTTTGTTTAAATTTTAAGTTATACAAATAACTGTATTTGAATGTTCTTGTGAAAATGTAAAGATTCATTTGACTTCCAGCTCTGATAAATGCATTAATTTTGTAATGATAAAGTATAAAATAACTATTTATATAGATAGTAGCCTTCTCTCACACCTTGCAGTAATTTATTCCTATCATTTGTCAGTACGACTACAGACATTAGAGATTAAATAATGAGTTTCAGAAACCATTAAATATCTAAACATTGAATATATAGTTTTGCGAAGATTGCCAGAAGCAGGAAATACAGAAGAGAATGGCTGAAAATTAGTGCTAATCAGTAGAAGTGGGAATTTACTCCTAATATATCAGACTGGGCAGTGAGAGCAAAGGTTGGAAGCCATGAGTACAGTTTTCCAGCAGCAAATCTGAAGGGAATAAAAATGGAGAAATTTGGAAAGATAGTATAGCAAGACAAAGGAAACAGGTAAGTATATCTTTGGCAAAGAAAAAGTAGAAGACAGAAATAGAAATGAAAGTTGAGACCTCTCAGAGAAGCGAGGAGACGTGGGGAGAAGATTAAACATCATGAATATAATAATGTTGTTTATTGTTGGAGGATTTATATTAATAATTAGTTTCTGCAATGTGGTAGGATTATAATTTTTTGTTAAAAAAGGTAATGCTTGGTACGTATAATGGAACTAAAATACTGCTTGGTCAGAATGAGAAAAGCCAAAGTTCATTTGTCGTAAATAAATTGGTAGAGATTGAAATCAGAAAAAATTTAACTGTTTGCCACATTTCAACAAATCTATATTTAAATTATGTTTGTTACATGTACAGATACTTGTATTTTTAGTTCCATAAGCAGTCTCTTTTACAGTAAAAAGCAGAAATTTAATACTTAAAATATATCATGATATTTGATGTTTATGATTTCTTTGGTGATATTTTCTTTTTTAATATTAAAATGATCTCAGGTCCTGATTTGTAGTGTACATTAAATTCATAAAATTAATGACAGAGACAATAGGTTAAGATTTAGTTATTTAGCTATGTACTCACTAATGTGTTCTTTATGTGTACATTGTTTTTATAAAAATGTAACCATTGATGGATGGATATTTGAGAAACCAAATAAAATGTGAGTTGTAGAATATGGGTGGTAGAATCTGTAAATTTGAACATTTTCATAATGTTGGAAATAATAAACAAAATTTCTAATAGAAAAGCTAGTGTGAAAGGAATAGATACTGTATGAAGAGTAAAATGATGTTTGTGAGTTCTTTATGTTTTTCATTGACTTTGAAAAATCTGAAACTTCTTTTAGTGAAATACCAATTTTGTGGTAAATCTAATATAAATTATCTGTTCATTTTTGATAAAAATTGTTTTGTCCTTAAAAACAGTGTTATGAACATAATACATATGAAAAATTACAAGGGTTTATAAAACATTTTTGAGGTAAAAAAATTAGAGCAGACAAGGATTTAGCAACTATTTAGAACTTTTATTCTTCTATTTTAGGGAATCTGGAAACATCAAAGCTGGATTAGAACATCTGGTAAGTTCTAATTTTCTCTTGAACATTTGCATCATCTTTGATATCTGCATTCTAAATGAACACTTTTGAATGAGCTTTGAATACCTTGTATTGAGAAAGTCAACCATTTCCCAAAGGGTCAGCTTACTGTTATTATGTGAAGGCACTTACATTTTCATTTCTCTTATCATTTCAAGGGAATTTAAAAATTTTTTAAATTACTTTTTTTTTGATGTAGAGATGAAATAAAATGGATGACAATCCTTGGATTGATGCTTGCTTTAATTATAAACAAAAATTGTTTGGTGTAGAATTTTTGGCATATCTTGATCTGATGAAAACAAGCTTGTGTTTTAAGAAAAACACAATCAAATATTGCATGCATAAATGTGGTATGTTTTAGCAATTTAGCAGCTTTGAAAGAAGTGCACAGCTTTGTCTTTCCTCATGTCTTTGCTTTATGAATAATGCATTGGTTTAAACTACATTCAGATTTAGAATATAAAATAATTGAGATGCAAAATTTTTGGTTTAAGTAAACATTTTAGAGAAAAGTGAAATTCAAACTGATTTAGCATTAAAATCTGTTATTGATCAAAAAATTAGAAAACCCATACAATTGTAATATGTCTGAAATTCATTGAGCCCACTGTATTGAGTGTTTATTACAACATTAAGTAGTTCATTTAAACTGAGCATTACAGAGTCATCCTCCAGTTTCTGGTCAGATCCAAATGTTGAATAATTAATGGTACAGATTCTTTTGTAAATACAGTCTAAGTAGTTTTTTAATGCAAGACTTCAATGCAAGTATATCATACTGTAGCTTTGTTAACTATTAATGTACTTTTGTTCTGCTTCCACAAAAGCAAACAGTAGAAAGAGACAGCTTCATTTTGACTTATAGCAGGTGTTTTTTTTTTACAGGAATTTTTGATTTTTCTTTTACAGCTAATGGAAACTGAGGAAACCTAGACTTTTAAAAGTGATCCTAAAAATTAGAGATAATTATTTAAAAGGAGGATATAATAGAAAATTTGAGCTATGTATTTGGGGATTAGAAGTTAGTAAATAACATGCTTATTTTCATCATTAAAAAGTATTTCCTGAACCACCGTTTATCACTTCATAATAGCACATAGATTTAGGACATATGGACATCAGAATAAACATGTTAATTTGTAACATGATTCCAGTATCAGTTAGGGGCTTACAGCAAGGAAGAACAGCTATCATAGTGCCAAAATGAGGTATCTTTTGGTTTTTATTTATATTTATTTATTTATTTATTTTTTTGAGATGAAGTCTCACTCTTTCTCCCAGGTTGGTGAGTGGTACGATCTCGGCTCGCTGTAACCTCTGCCTCCCAGGTTCAAGCGATTCTCCTGCCTCAGCTTCCCAGTAGTTGGGATTACAGGTGCCCGTCACCATGCCCAGCTAATTTTTTTGTGTTTTTAGTAGAGATGGGATTTCACCATATTAGCCAGGCTGGTCTCAAACACCTGACCTCAGGTGATCCACCTGCCTCAGCCTCCCCAAATGCTGGAATTACAGGTGTGAGCCACCCGGCCTGAGGTGTCTTTTATACTTTTGATGTAAATTATTATTTATTAAAAATACTTTATATTTACTTTGTTCATGTTCTTCAGTAAATAAAAATGGCTTTGACGTTTTACTAGTTTAAATTTCATACTTTTTATACTTACTAGTGGCATCTCATTTTCAGTAACTATTTCACACATTTATATTGTACTCATAATTTTATCTAGCAGTGGTTTTTCTAGCTGTGCCTTGGGTTGCCCGGAAAGCTCTCCAAAGCAGTTGGTACTGCAGACTTCCACTACTCACTTTAACCAAAATAGTTCCACTTTTAGTTATTTTGTAGAGTAAACTTTTGAACTTTTTAATAACATTTCATCTGAAGAAAGAGTACTCTGGCTAATATTATTTTAAAACTTTGTATAAAACATAGCTACTCATTGAAGAATAATTATATATTAAGTATTCTTCCCTGTTCTTGACACTAAGTTATACTTCATTTTTACTTATGTCATATACCTCAAATATATTTCAAAGATAAGCATTTTTGGAATAAAGAGCCAGGACTAGCATACAATTAGGGAGTAAGAAGCAGATGACTTGAATGCATTTTATCTTAGTTGTTTGAAAGACTGTAACTTGATGTTGTAATTGACCCACTAACTGTGAACTATTAACAATATTCATCTATCTGTCTGTCTGTTAATCTATCCATTCATCCATCTTGCATTTTACATTAATAATACTCAGTAAAGTCAGTGATGTTATGAAGAATACCTTTATAAACCTTTCTAAAATGGTTCATGCCTAAAATGGAACTAAACTCACAATTTATGGGTTGAGCATTAATGAAACCTGTTCTGTCTAGTACCTGTGGGCACCTGAGGTTTGTGTCTCTCCCTTTGACTGCTGAGCGGATTGTTTAGAGCCTTTTGGCATATATGTAGCTCTTCTTTGAATTGGCTGTACATCCAAATACAATTAGAAGTATATTTTTGAAGAGATCAGTGTTAAAAAATACATGATAAAATTAAAATGAGAAAAGCACCCTGTACATTTGGAATTAATCTCTTTGTATAGCTTTCTTCAGTCTTTATTTTTTAAAAATTATTTACTTAGATTATCATAGAGAATTAGCATTGTTCTAAGGGGGTAAAAGCCAATATACATTTTAATAAGTTAAGAAAAATTACATATGTCACTTGTTATACTTGCTACCAGGTAACGTAGTTGCCCTGATTTTGTACTATATGTGTATATGCTCTTCTTGGTATATAGTTAGATGTAACCCTGAAAAGGAGAAAGCTAGTGTGAATCTGTGGAGAAAAGAGTGGAGTAAGTGGACTGTTCCCCTGGAACCTCTTCAAGCACTGATTTCCTTAAGTTTTTTACAATCTCCTAGACCATTGATTCACCTTCTCTGTTTTTTTTGTTTTTTTTTGTTTTTTGTTTTTTTAAATCATTTATTTCTCTCAATGTTGCCAGGTGATCCTGAGAACTGTCCTAGTATCTCATTTTCCTCAGCCTAAATTTTTTATAATATGCTGTCCAATACCATCTTATTTTTCTTTTCACAAACTCATTCACTACCCATAAAGTCTATACCTCTTTAAAGTTCTAGACTGAGACTTTGAAGGCTGCTGCTCTGTTATCCATTGATGATTCTTGTCTGATGATTGCAAAATATTGATTTTCCAATTCTACTGCTCCCTCCATGTTACAGCCAGCATTCTACAGTAAGGAAGAGCCCACCTCCCTTATTTTATTTATCTATTTATCAGGAGTAAGGACTCATGATTTTAATTTTATTAAATAGGTTATTGTCAATTACTTTCCTTATTTATTTTGATGCTCAGATTGTCCCAGATTTATCAAGAGAGAATCTTTTCATGATGGCTTCTGAGTTCTTATAACAAGTGAGAACCCTGACTCCTAATAACACCGATACAGTTACTCATTTGTTCAGTCATATAATGTACATAAAATAGTTTTAGAATTGCTACAAGCATACTTTGAGTAAAACAACCCTATTAAAAAGAGTTCAAGATTTATTTGCAGTTCCTTTTCTCCAATGAGTATAGTTATGTTATTTATTTGAAATATAGTTGCATTTATTTGTTTCTGTTTGCATTCAATTTAGGTGTCTTTGTCCCCATTCCTATTGATTTACTTATGTTTGAACATGTATGATGTTAACATGCTTCCAGAGGTCAAAATTATACACTGTGGTATTCTCAAAGAGGTGTGGCGCTCTCTTTCTTTCTAGCCTGTTCTCCTCCACCCCTTGTAAATAGCCAATTTTATTGACTTCTAGTTTATTGTTAATCCTTTTTTTTTTTTTTTTTTTTTTTGGTAAAACCTTTTTTTTTTTTTTTTTTTTTTTTTTCTTTTTTTTTTTTTTTTTTTTTTTTTTTTTTTTTTTGCTTAACAGTGTATCCTGGAAAAATTACTGTGTGTATCATTATATTTATTGTGTTTCTTTATTAAAGGTCTGAGATTTTAGCCTACTTGCATGTCTTCCATAGTTGTATAGATGCTGGCAGAAGATATGAGATTCCTGAATCAGAGGCAAAGTGGTTTATTGCTAACAGCACAATGGGTAGCACATGCTTCATGTGTGTATAGGTTTCTCTTGACCCTCAGGTTCCAAGAAGTAATGCTGCATACTCAGTGGGTTTGTGTCATAGCTCAGTGCCTATAACATTTTTTAAGACTTACAGAAAATGAGTGAAAACACTGCTTATAGTGTTGTGCTTAATTAGATTTTATAATGAACTTAAGAAAATAATTTTTTAAATTTGATGAATAATCACTTACAGATGAAAGTCCTTCTGATAATGACCCCAGGGTTACGTCTGTTATCACAGAAGGGTTGAAGGAGTGGAGGTGGGTGGTTATTAGATGTTGCTCCTGGCACTTTTTTTTTTTTTAATGCTGCTCCAAAGTTGTAGAAAGTTGACTCTGAGTTCTTCTTGTTCTATCAAAGGGTGCTGACTCCATGTTTTTTTCTTTTTTCTTCCTTTTTTTTTTTTTTTTTTTTTTTGAGATAGGAATCTTGCTTGGTCTCCCAGGCTGGAGAGCAGTGGTGCAATCTCGGCTCACTACAACCTCCACCTCCCAGGTTCAAGTGGTTCTCCTGTCTCAGCCTCCTGAGTAGCTGGGACTGCAGGCACCTGCCACCATGCCCAGCTGATTTTTATATTTTTACTAGAGACGGGGTTTTACCATGTTGGCCAGGCTGGCCTCAAACTCCTGACCTCAGATGATCCGCCCTCCTTGGCCTTCCAGAGTGCCGGGATTACAGGCATGAGCAACTACGCCTGGCGTCTCCATGTTTTTCCTACCATTGTGTTTTAAAGTTCTGGATAATGTAGTGAGTAGTGACGCTTATTGGACTACTGAATGGGGATTCAAATGTTTACTTTCAGCTGGGGGGTTTAAAGAAGTCAACACGTTTTTGTTTTTCCAATTAAGAAAAAAACATAGGAGATGGAGCCTTGCCATTTGATGACAATACCGCTATTATTATTTTGTAAGCAAACTATAAAAATGATGCTATCCTTTTCTCTTGGGAGAAGGATTTAGATCAGAAAATATTAAGTTGAGCTGTATGAAAAATTTTACTTTTTTAGGTCAAAATAGTTTTGTGGGTTGTTTCTGGCTTGAAAGAAGGACAGCTGTGCTATGCCCCCTTTGGCAAGGAATGAAATGAATTATCCTGATCAGTATGATGTTTCTAAAGCTTCCTTTGTTCTCTTTTCTGAAAGTCAAATAAATAGAAGTGGCTTGTAGTAACTGTACAGAGTGATCTGGGGCCGTGCTTCACCATCTTTAATGTACATTTGAGTCACCTGCGATTCTTGCTTAAAGCACGTTCTGATTCTTTGGGTCTGGGGCACAGTTTGAAATTATACATTTCAACAAGCTCCTAAGCAAGGTTAATGCTGCTAGTTCAGTGACCACCAGAAAGAAAAAAGGCATTCAATTGAAAGACATGTGTCCAGTGAAGAAGGCCTTCTGAATCTGGTGAAGAATCTAGGTGTTTTCCTTGTATTCATTGAGTATTATTCTGCAACCTGTGAATGATTGGTTGGATGTTCATAAACCCAGGGGAAGGGGTACTCCAAAAAGTTTATAGAGGGGCAAAAAATTCATCTTATCTTGCAAGAGTCATAGACATTTGTTTCAAAATTTTTGGTTTAGATGTTAAGTTGTATTTTTTCAGGACTGGAGTTGGAACCTAGGACTAATAATACCTTGTTAAGCTTTAAGTGGAAAATTAAATGAATGATAATACATCTTTTAGTGAAAAGGGTTACAAGTATTTACAGCTTTAAGTGGGATTTGTTTTCTATTAATAGTTGAACAGCAAAAGAACTCTGGAGCCATACCTGTGGGTTTTGTCTCTCCACAGAGGTCTCATTTATGTTTCTTATATTGTATAACATTTGAGAGTGATGACCTACTTGTCCTTGTGGTCAAGTAACACAGTCTGGCCATTTTAAGTGTTGAAAAGCAACCATCATTAATAGTTTGTTTAGCCCATCAGTGGTTTATAAGAATATAGTTCTGCTTGCCAGAAATGTAGGCAGGCCCATTGCTATTAGGTATTCATCAATAACGATCAGGTTCCAATAAAAGCCCTCTCCTTTCTGTTTTAGACTATTTTACATAGGACTTGAAAATCAAACTGCCGTATTTCAGTTTTCAGACTAATAGCTCTATTTAACACAAGCATAAACATAGTTAATGGATTGTTATCATACTTTTGGGAATTCAGTTAATATACAACATGAGCTAGAAAATGCAAAAATAGATTATAAACTCTATTCTAAACTTTCGTCTGTGGTATTTTAAATATTTCAGTTTTAGCTTTATATTTTCTTACTGTGTTGTGAAGAAATGTTTTTGACATGTGTCTAAATGAGTTTGAGAATGTATTATCTCAAAATGCACTAATGTTACCCATATACTCAATAAATTTATTAAACACTGATTAAAAATGTTAGCTCATGTCACTATTTAAGGATTTCAGCATAATAGATACCTTTCCTCCCAACATTTTAATTTATTTTTCTCACCTAAGACAATATACATTTGAGGTTTAGGGTAAAACTGCATATTAAAACAGACACTTTCCTCAAACTGTGATCATGAGATGAAACAGCATGAAGTTTTTCTTCTTTCAACAAGACCAATTCCATAAATCTTTCTCTTTCCTTTTAACAGACAGTGTGTCCTATGAATGTGTGCAAATTAAAATACTTTTAATGTGGATAAAATGTTAATGTCATGTTAATGTCATATTACTATCATAATTTCTTAGGCAGTTTACAGATCTTAAATCTGAGGACTGGCATATAATCTAGTCATAAACAGTGCCATGTCAAGTGATCCATTTCTCTGATACATTTTGATGAGTTACAAGTTTATTGAAAATTGCTTCTGTAATAAATGATTAATATTGTCCAGTCATTCAAATAGCATGAACTTGGGCCCTTCTCTGCCCTTCCCCAATTCCTCCTTTCACCCTCTAGAGAAAGATCTGTGTGTTTTATTATAAGACACAATGGTTTTTAAAATGGTGAGGAAATGGTGGCAGGCTGACGTTTTAAAAAAAAGGACAAGATGTCATGCAATTTTCATGATAT